>NC_137633.1:3320589-3620767 GCF_963383615.2 Lipophrys pholis | reverse complement strand
GAGAGACGGTGTGAATGATGTAGAGGCAGGGACGAGGCAGAGAGATGAGTGATGGCGCTGTGCAGCACACAGAGAGAGAGAGAGATGAGAGGGTTTAATAAGCAGCCATACGTAGCTCAATGCCATCTGTAGGTTCCTGCCTCCAGGGCTGTGTGCAGTCTGTGTGTGGGTGGATGGGTTTATATTCTCATCTCGCTCTCTGTGTCTTTCCTCTCTCCCTGCCTTCCCCTCGCTCTTTTTTTTTTCCCCTCTTCTCCCCCCTGCTATGTCCTCATCCCACCCTGGTTTTTATTTTTCTCTTCCCCTCACACATATGCCACCTCCTCCTCCTCCTCCTTACACCCTTCTCTTCTCCTCCTTCCTCCCTCCATCCCATCCAGGCTCCATGGTGCCGTTCTCCATGAGGCTGCTGCACGCCGAGCTCCCTCAGTACCTGGCCAAGCCCCAGGAGGCACTGGACCGCCTGCACATCCTCAAAACCGTCTGCCTCACCGTTAGTAGCACACATACCTGCGCACACGCCTCTGGACAAACATAAAGATATGCACACTCGGTAGTATTCGCACAGTAAAAGCCTCCACACCCAGGGAAAAGCACATTAGCCATACAAATCCTTAAGCCCACCTGTGTAAACAGCCAAATATGGTTGGATTTTAGAGATATTGAATATGCAGATTGCTAATACACACACGCGAAGGATTTCAGTGCTGGCAGTGCACCAACATTACCCCGGTGAAGTTTGAATCCATGCACTCCCCCTCCCCTCCTCCCTCATCAGATTCTGGAGAACTTGGAGAAAGGCTTGGCTGAAGATGGCAGTATGATTACCTTAACGCAAGAGAACCAGCAAGGTAAGCACACACAGGTTTCATTTTCTTTTAAGGACATTTAATTGACTTCTACCTCCAAACTCAACTGTGGCTACTGCCTACCAAACCTCATCACGGTCATTTCCTTCAGTGTGTCCTCCATTATTCTCCCCATGGGTTAGTATGCGATCGGGTGTTGGTCCTCACAAGAATATGAAAACAAGGAAAAACACTTACATGTGATGTATGAATATATGTCCTAATGGCAGGGGGTGCCCAAACACAAAAGAACATACGGAGACCCAGGTTCAAGTGCATCAGCATGTTAAATACAGGACATAAAAATCCGCCATTTTCACAGAGGCTGGTTATGTGAACGGTTCACATGAAAGAATAATAATAATAATAATGAGCACTTCTTTCTGAACGTAATCGTAGTCTCGTCTTAAAAATGTAGTATTTTCCCTCTTAGGGACATCTTTTTTTGTCTCCTAGTGAGATACAGTAAGTCTCCATGGGTTAATGAGCAATCATGTGTATGTCCTCACCAGCATATAAAACCAAGGACACGCATTATATTTCTATTCTTGATGGCAGCATCACATTGACTTATTTCCTGCATACTTTTTCCCAACCTGAGCTGTAACTACTACTTGTCTCACCTTTGAGTCCCCATGGTGATACGAGTCCCCGCGGGTTAGTGTGCAGTCAGGTGTTGGTCTCCACAAGGATATATAAACAAGGACGCGCACACACACACACACACACACACACACACACAAGCCCGCATGCACACAGGCATTTGGCGACAGACCTGGCCGCAGTCCCAGACTGCATCGCACTGTGGGAGGAGAGAGTGAGGTCACGGGCCCCAGTGGGCAATACACAACACAAGGCACACCTGGTGCAGGACTGCAGCACACTTTGGCCACACATCCACACACACACACACACACACACACACACACACACACACACACACACACACACACACACACACACACACACACACACACAGTGGAGCGCATACACCAGTGCGGTGTTGTGAAAGTGTTTAGCACCTCACTGCTTCGGTACTCTCGCTGAATATCAAATGGTCTCTCCAGCCCTTCACGCCAAGCAGATCAATACAGATCAATCCCGTCCAATCCACTCACATCTGCACAAGTGTGCGAGGGAAATAGGCCGGCACCTGCTCCTGAAATTCACCAGGCTTCACCTCGAAGACGCGCCGCCGCGCAATCTGCTCCCCTTCCCCTCCATCCTCTCTCCTCCTCGTTTCCTCTCCTTCGCCCTCCTCCCCCCTTCCAGTCCTCCTCTCCACCTGCTTCGTCTTTTTTTCTTCGACTCCTCTCCTTATTCACTCCCCTTATTCCTATTCTCTCATCTTCCTCCTTCCTCCTTTTCTCTCCTCTGTCCTCCTCCCCATTACCCTGTGTTTCCTCTTTCTTCCCGTCTTCTCTCGCTTCTCTTCGCATCACTCTTCATACTTCCTTCTCACCTCACTCTCCAAACTTCAGTCCTTTTCCCTCCATTTCTCTCCTCTTATCTTTCCCGCTCTGCCTTCATGTCTTCCCTCTTTCTCCACCCATCACAGTCCCCTTGCCCCCTTCTTCTTTATCCTCAAAACTTCAATCCCTCCTTCTCATCCTGTATTCTTTTCTTTCCTCTTCTCTTTTCCTTCATCCTCGCTCCTCTTCTTGTTTACATCGACCCTCATCTTGCCTCCTTCCCTTCTTTTTTTCTAAATTCTCCTCCCTTTAGTCTCCTTTTCTTTTTCCTCCTCTATCTGGTTCTCCTTTCCTGCCCCCTTCTTTCCCTCCCCTGCTCCGCTCTTTTTCTCCTCCTCCTCCTCCTCCTCCTCTTCTCCAGACTTTCACCAACTTTCCCACCGTCCCTCCGAGTCGCTCGGTGTAGTTGAGCTGAACCCACTCAGACGCTTGCATCTAATTGGTAAAATTGGCAGGGTGACGCATGCACTAATGTGTGTGTGTCTGCACGTCCAACCCACCCCACCCCCCACCCCCAAGTGTAAAGACTGTAATAGCTGTGTCCTCTGTCTCTCCCTCCCTCCCTCCCTCTACCCACGCAGACAGTCGACAGTCAAGTCAATAACGCTGGGCCTTGCCGTCACACATCAGACCCCTACTGAGTGATTAGCTGTTCTCCCCAGCACACACACACACACACACACACACACACACACACACACACACACGTGCGCGCGCGCAGCCGTGAATAGCAATAGGCAGCGCGCACAGACTCCTCCACTGTCTGAGAGGAGAGCCGGGCGTATGCCGCAGTGTCTTCCTCACCACCTCGCCTTTAAATAAACCCTGGTGGCAGGTTGGGGGGGGGTGGGGGGGGGGGGGGGGGGGGGTAATGAGAAGGATTGTGTGGTAAAAATATATTTCTTTAGGGGGGGGGTTACAGGGAGGCCTGAGAGAAAAGCAGGTGGAATGAAATCCAAAATCCAAAATAAATAAATAAATAAGTAAATAACGCTCCCCCCAATCCCCCTGTCTTCTTCTTCTCCTGTTCGCAGCGTCTTTAAAGCTGTGGAGGTCTCGTCTCAGCCGGGTCATGTACTCCATGGCCAACTGCCTGCTGCTGATGAAGGTAGGTGTGTGTGTGTGTGTGTGTGTGTGTGTGTGTGTGTGTGTGTGTGTGTGTGTGTGTGTGTGTGTGTGTGTGTGTGTGTGTGTGTGTGTGTGTGTGAGACTCAGAGATCTCTGATGCCAGGCTGGTGGAGGATTCACAGTGAAATCCCCCCAGACTGACCACTAATTGGATTCTTGGTCAGAGAGAGAGAGAGAGAGAAAGCACGAGGAGGAGAGGACAAGGTGTGTGTGTGTGTGTGTGTGTGTGTGTGTGTGTGTGTGTGTGTGTGTGTGTGTGTGTGTGTGTGTGTGTGTGTGTGTGTGTGTGTGTGTGTGTGTGTGTGTGTGTGTGTGTGTGTGTGTGTGTGTGTGTGTGTGTGTGTGTGTGTGTGTGCGGTTCACGTTGAGGCTGGAGAGAGACCCACAGTGCCATCTAGTGGTTAAAACTTAAAATCCAATGTTTTCAAAGCTCATTTTTCTCTCAGTTTTATCGCTCCGATATGACAAAGTCTCACTTTTAATGAATGAAAACAGTCTTTTTGTGTGTATAGCACACTTTTCAACAACATCACAAGTTTCCACATGGACTATATTTCACTTTCATCCATTGTTTACCTTTTATTACGATATACACATAATGCGTTTTTTTTAAGCCTGATATTGAAGCTTTTCTCACCCCAGTCTACCTGGAGGATCAAATTAACAAAGTAAGAGTTACAATTCTATCTTTAAAGATTTGAGAAAAAGTGAATACATATGTACATTTCTTCTTTGTTGTAATCAATGAGCTGAGGCCAGTGGTGGCGTAGAGGCTGGACAAGCGGACTAAAGTTTGATTAATTTATTCTTATTCTATCTTGGCTTTGGCCTTGTAAGCATCATATTTACATCTTATTAACATTTTAACTTTCACTTTGAATTCCCGTCAGCATTCTGAGGTCATCACTCTTTACATGATGATATTTCGTCCCCGTTTATTTAGTTGATTTGGTCCTAATATACTGCCTTGAATAATAAAAGTAAAAATTATTATTAGTCTATTAGCAAAAATGGTCCCCCCCCCCCCCCCCCCCTAATTCATTTTCTGTCTGAGTGATGAATTAATCATGTGATTATTGCAGCTCCGCTCTGAGCAAATGTCAGGTAAAATAGCAGATTGCAGTCTAAACAATTACAATAACGGCGAATACAAAGTGCAGCATTTCATAGTTGTGTTCATCGTATCACGAGGACGCGATATTAAAGCACACACACACACACGCACACGCACACACACACACACACACACACACACACACACACACACACACACACCCTCTCTGGCCTCTCTGTCGCCCCGCTCAGCATTCCAGTCACCATGTGAGCGATGCGGAGGTGGGACAAGGGTCACATCGCCCCACTAATGCTCCATATGTTTGATTAATGCTCTCCCCCCTCTCTCTCTCTCCATCTCTGTCTCTCTCCATGTCCAAACTCTGCTCTCTCTCTTTTTTTTTTTTAATCCCCCCCTCCTTCCCCCGCTTGCCCTCCACCTGTCTCTGCCCTCCCACTGTTTACCTCGCTTCACCTCTCTCGCCATCCATTCTTCACCCCCTCCCTCTCCTTCATCCCGACCCGTCTCCTCCTCCGTCCTCAGGACTACGTTCTGGCCGTGGAGACCTATCACTCCATCATCCAGTATGAACCCCAGCAGAGAGTGCAGCTGCTCAGCGGTATCGGACGGATCTTCTTGCAGGTCTGCACATTAACGGCTGGATGGATTAGATAGAAGACGTTCGGTGTGCCTTGCTCGGCTTATTGATCTGAAGAGGGGAGCGATAAGATGGTTCTCAAATTAGACAGATTTTAGAAAAGTAACGTGCACAATATTTCCCGGGTACGCTCTGGTTTGTACGTGAGAAGTTCATTATTCGCGGAGTTAAATCCTTGAGATGTCGGATTGTTCAATAAGTTAAAAAAAATCAGCCGAAATGCTTCTTAAAGCTCAAGGCGGCTGTGTGGACGCAGCCGATGGTCGATGGACCAGAGCTCCTGCTCCTTTCTCCACCGCGCCGCCAAAACCACCGGGCTGTGATACGCGTTATTAATATTGACTGCGTCTCCATTGGATGTGGAGCCGTGGATCACGGGAGCTCGAGCTTTAAACAAAAGCAAGGCGCGGCGGGAGGCGCTGCTCGGTGTGGATGCTCCTCTGTGCTTTGAATTCTCATTTCAGAGTTTTCTTTGACTTAAAAAAAAAAATTCCTCCGCCGTCGCTAATTTAGAAGCACTACAGGACATTTTAACGTCGTCTTATCGACTCGTGAGATCGTCGGTTGTTTTACCTGCACTGCCGAGTCTCGGTTCGGTTTGGTGGAAGACTATGAATACTTTAAATAATACTACCCATGAGCCTCTCGGGGTAAAGCAATCCGAGTTATTAGTGTGTCATTTGCAGTAGATGATCGCATTACATCTTTTTTAATACACAATCTCGTTCCTTATTTTGTAGATTTTTTTTTTTTGTTTGTTTTTTTTGGTTCGTTTCATTCATTATCCCATTTGTTTGCTCTCGCCCCGAGAACTCATGTTCCGCTCGCCGCTTTTGTTCTTTGCCAGATCGGGGACGTGAAAACGGCGGAGAGGTACTTCCAGGATGTGGAGAGCGCCTGCCAGATGAAAGGCGGCCAGCTCGGTCACACCACGTGCGTGCTAATGAACAGGTACGTCTCGCGCCTCCGTGCAGCGCGCGAACTCGGCGCTGCACGGGATTCTGCTTTTTTTTTTTTTTCTTTCTTCCGGGGCTTTTCGCAGATTCATGTTTCCTCGTGGCGTGTGATGTAGCACAGGAGGTCACACCTCGGCGGCTTTTTGCCTGAGGTGACGTCAAGGATGAGGCACAATCGCAACAGGCGAGTCGATGCTCATTCCAAAAGGCCTCGCTTACAACAGCTGGATACGGCTGTTTTTATTTGTTCTACTTTAAGTACAAAATGGTACAGATGGCAGCAATAAATGTAAACGCACGTCGCCGTGGGAGCCATTACAACTGGACGTGTGTATAGATTATAAACTGAGAAAAGAAATTACAAAATGGCTCAAAACGCCATTTACAAAATAAAAGCTTGTTTATTTTGTAGCTTCGCAAGAAGAGGCATTGACAGCACAGATGATTGCAGTTAAGTCATGTACCTGGTTTTCCGTCGTTGTGGACGTTGTGCTCTGTCGCACTTCCTGCGTCGGTGTCGCATCAAAACAGAGAAGCAGTTCGAACACAATCGCAAGTGGAAGAGACAAAGCGACACAAGTCAGACTCCTGATGTGTTTTGGGTCGTTTATCCTTGATTTTTTTGAGCTTTTTCACTTCTGACTTCTTTTGCGATGGCGTGCATTAAACATGGACATCACACAATAGAAATACATTTGCAATACATTTTTTTGCAGGCTCACCAGAAATATTAGTGTTTTAATCCTGTGCATATAACATGACTGCCTAAAGGGGTCATGTTATATAACTTTTCAACACTTTCACATGGTCCCGAAACCTTCAGTATTCAATGTTTATTGCTTTGTCTTGATTTTCCTCCGTTTGAATATTGGATCATAGGAGCTGCATTCAGAATCTGCTGTGTCTGTGTGAGCTGGACTGGCTCCGCCCACACATGCCCATCTATGGGAAGAGGAGGAAGTACTTCCTCTCGTGGTGCCATGTGCCAGAGCAGAGCTGCCTAATTGTGGGAGGAGTCAAAGGGAGGAGCCTACCTTGATTGGGATTGGCTAAACCCCCGATGACACGATATAGGGTTTGATTTCTGATTGGCTGGTTGGAGCAACACACTTTTTAAAACCTGAAACAAGCCAGGGAGAGAGAGGACAGACTGTCTTCACTTCTGGGGCGTCAGTCCAGGTATGGAGACGATTATTAATATTGGAAAACCTTTAGAAAGGGAATTTTTCATAATATGACCTCTTTAAACAATTTATTCCTTATGAATGAAACATGTCCACAATGTGACCAGAACACAGAGATTTTTTTATTTGAATTTTTTTTTTTAATTGTTCGTGTTTCTCAGGCCAGTAAATCCAGCTTGTGTGTGATGTTTTCCTGTTCCAACGTGAAGCTTCCTGCATGCAAATGGCCTTCTGCATGAATCAATGGCCGCCCGCCCCAGGTCTGCGCGGACAAACCTGACTGGCCTTCAAAAGGTCTCGGCCTCAATCTCATCCCGAAACCTTTTTGGCAGGAATTGGAATCCCGCCTGTGAGGCCGACCTTCACACTGAAGAGGAGCGGGCTGACCTCGGCAATACTGCTGTGGACGGACGGGAGGGAAACTCCTGCACAGAGCCAAAAACTAAAAAGAGAGAGAATTTGATGCTGTTAGAGCTGCAGATTAATTTTAAGTTTAGATTAATAAGCAAAGTTACGCGACATTCAAATTTCCCAGACTTGATTGGTGCATTTATACAAAATTGGCTGTAACCGTGAAGCTCTTTGTCCCGACAAAACTCAGAACTCAGAACCCTGCATCTTTACCAGAATGTGTCTGTGTTCCAGGGCCTTCGTCTACCTCAGTCAGAACAACTACGCCGACGCGCACACGTCCTTCGTCGAGGTGTTGAAAATCGACCCGAAAAACCCCGTCGTGAGTATTACATCCACTGCGCCGTCCTGCTGTTGAGATTATTCATTCCGGACTCACTCCGGCTTTCAAGTATTCACAGAGAGACTGTAAAGTATATCTATATTCCCCAACATGTTGGAAAACTCCATTTTATTCATAAACAACAGTAATCTCATCAAAAGGTTTCCCCTCACTCTAACTTGACCTACAACCGTGTTTCCAGGTTTATTTTTTATCCTCGTCTTTACTTTGGCGCCACACTAGCAATGCGTGTTCTCCTAAACCTTCATACGATCCGCCGTATCGAGATGTAGCAGCAGATGGTTAGTAATGATGCTGGGGTCAAATTACGTGCATCTGCGGCGACACGTCACGAGTTAAGGGAAGCGTTCCGGCTTAAGGATTTATTTGAGCTTTCCTATTATGGTCGTCCGTTCTTCATGCAGGGGGTGAAATTAGGACGAGGCAGGTGTCAAATTACAAGCACCGGAACGCTGCATTGGGAAGGGTTTTCTAGGAGATGGTAAAATGCTGAGCCGTTTTGAAAAGCTTGTATTCATTAAGCCTCTGCGCCCGCTCACTCCCTGTGTGCATCGCCAGGCCAACAACAACGCGGCCGTGTGCCTGCTCTACTTGGGGCGCCTGAAGGAGTCCCTGGGCCAGCTGGAGGGCCTGGTGCAGCAGGACCCCACGCTGTACCTCCACGAGAGCGTCCTCTTCAACCTCACAACCATGTACGAGCTGGAGTCGTCCCGCAGCACGCAGAAGAAGCAGGCGCTGCTGGAGGCCGTGGCCTGTCGGGAGGGCGACAGCTTCAACACGCAGTGCCTCAAACTGGTCTGAGGGGGAGGGGGGGCAGGCAGGCGGTGGGGGGGAGGGGCTGCAGGGAAAAACTACTCAGTGAAGCGAATCTGTGGAGGGAATTAAAACTGTTGAAAGAAAAAGTGAAGGTTAATGGTTAGTTGTCAGAGTGCAGGTTCTTCTGAAGAGTGATCTCCACATTAACAGCTCACACACACACACACACACACACACACACACACACACACACACACACACACACACACACACACACACACACACACGTTTCTATTTAGATTACGAAATTCTTGAAAGAAACTCTCTAGAAAAAAAAAAAAGAGAATTCCAGGTTATCCACACCACTCACAGGCCCAGCTCAGCTTAGCATGACTACTGGAAACACGATGTCTTATTTCAATTCCACCAGGAAAAAACCAAAGTGTGGAGAGTTCCAGTTTCACCGGGGGGGGGGGGGTCACGCCCGCAAAGCTATTTCCTGACCGGGCCCTTCGGTTGTTGCTAGGCAACAAGCAAGGAATCCTCTGAGTCGCTGAACAGAGCCGAGAAAAAAAAAAAGAAATTGAAGAGGCCGAGGGACCTCTGTGACCTGCGGGGCAAAGGTGGTACGATCCAGCGAGAACCACTGCTGCAGAGCTGATCACCTCCAGTGTTCTAATCCAGCGGCGAACCGCCCCGATCACGTGCAGCAGCTCCTCCGATCTCAATCTGAACGGCTCGATGCACTTCCTGTTGCCCCGTGGCACCTTTCCTCTTCATTCTCCCAGATACCTGGGAAGTCTTATAGGATTACAAAACTGTCCAACGGTCAGAAACAAATTGTGAATCGATGATTTGCTCCTTCTTCGGCGTAGAAAACAAAATAAAAAAAAGCTTCACTGCTTCAGTCCACCACGGGGGGGGGAGAGACATTTCTACATATTTTTACTAAATTACAACAGTTTCCTGTTTCTATTGGGGGGGGGGGACCCAGCTCAATATAGTAGAAGATATTTAATGACATATGATGGTAAGATGTTTTTAAAACGGTTCTTTCAGAAAGGTTGTTTTTTTTCTCTCAACATAACAAAAACAAATGCAAGTTTCAAAATAAACCCCTAAAAACTGGATTCTGCCACATCTCGTTTTCAGTATTTGTGCCAAGCTGAGCGAAGCGTTTGTGCTCAAGCTTGCACGAGGACTAGTTTGCGGGCCGCACCACTACTGAGGAATCCAGCCATCCTGGACGTGGGCATTACCCTCTGCGTCAGTGTGCTTAAAGACTTAACAAACCTCCGTCGAGGCACTTTTGTTTTTTTTTTTAAAACTTCCTCCTTCGCAGACCCCGATAATACTGGATTAACTCGTCCAAGACCACTTCGGTCCGCAGGGTTAAAACCGAACGAGCTCAGATCCACTGAACAAAAGCTGTAAAATATTAGTGATCCAAAATTGTACATATCGTTGATTTGTTTTATTTCTTTATGATTAGAAAAAGAATAATAGTCTTTTTATTGATTTGTGTTCTGTTTACATTTTGTTGCTGATCATATTTATGTATCTTCAAGGAAATTGTGTTATATCCTAAATAAAACTGTTCTTTTAAATCAGCCTGTGTGACTCGGTGGTACGTCGTATTTAAAAAAAAACACACACAAGTGAGAGGAGCAGCGGCTTTATTGTCCCAACAGAAATCTGATTCTTTCACACATCAGCAGACGAAGAACGTTTTGCCTACAGATTTATTAAAAACCTATTCAAAACTTAACTGGGCAATGCATCACATCTCAGGAATGGGCACTAGGTGGCAGCAGTGAGTCATTGCAGGACCCAGTTTGCCGCCTAATTTCAGAAGTTAAAAGACAGAGTACATGAACCCCTGAATTTAAAAGGTTTTGGCTTCTTTGTTTTTTTAATAAACAATATTTGCATTTTTCAAGCCACACACATTTTGTTAAATTCAAACGTCTTCAAGCCTCCGCATGTCAAAAATAAAAACTTCAGGCTTCTGTGAGGGTTTGCAGGATCTTAGCAGCAGAACCTTTAAGTCCTGGAAGTTTACCTGGTACAGATACTGAACGCCTCGTAAAAACTTGCTCAAATCCAGACAATTCTCATCTTTCAGCTCCCGACACACCGACCTTCGGGACACTGCTGCAGATCCGTCCCGCACACACTTTAAAAAAAAAAAAAAAAGAAGAAATAGAGAATTTCGATTGGAAGCAACTGCTGCTCGTCTACGTTGATGCTAAAATGCACCAGTGAGTGTCGTTCCAATAAACCGGGTTCTAAACATTAGAGGTGTGAGCAGGCGCCCTCCGGGGGCCGTTAGGACCCCTGCAGTGACGCCACGTACTTCTGGCGGATGTCGTACTCGTCGGCGGGTCTGTTGTGCGCCTTCCACACGGGCTCACCGACAAACAGCCTCATGGCCTTGGTGTAGTTCTGGGAAACAAAAGGGATGAGACTGCACTTCAGATGAAAGACAAAAAAAAAAAAAAAACAGCAGCCTGGAGGTCAAATGAAAATCTAAGTACATTTCCAATCACAGGTTTCATCTGGGAGCGTGAGCAGCGAGCCCTCTGCGGCGACCCGCCGCGTCTCCGGTGCAGAATTTAAGAAGATTTAACTTTTAAACGCGAGAATGTTTTTTTTTTTTTTTTTTAAATCACCGTTTCTTTGCTCCTCTATTATGTAATCAAGTCTGGCATCCAGGGAGCCGGCTGCAGTGTGACGTCGCACGGAATGGAAAATTATGCAATCCCTCTGCAGATTATATAAAGTGTTCTCTTTTTTTGGGGGTTTATTGAAATTTCACAGGTAAAATTGTACGGTTGTACTGGTCAGTTGTAATGGTCTATGGTAAAAAAAAATGTTAAGAACAAAAACAAGGAAAACAAACAAAGCATAAACAAACAAGATTTACAAAAAGATTGAAGAGTAAATAAGTAAAATAAAAAGATCAAAATCCATCGTGAAGACAAACATCACACATATAAATTGTTCTGCCTTTTCAGCATGACTCAGATTTTTTTTATTGATTTTTATGATGCGCTGACGGGTTGGCACTTTTTAATCTCGTTGTACTGGTGACAAAGTTTCTACTCTATTAAAGGATGATTGAATGACGTGTGATAAACCCATGACAGGGTTTCTGAAGCAGTTTCTTAACTTTGTTGTTTTTCATTGATTTCCATGCTTCTTTTTTTTTTTTTTTTTGCATCCGTCTTCTTCTGCACATATTGATGTCACAACAATAATAAATAAATTTGTGACGTATTGTGCAGCCCTACCGTTTGGCACTTTAATCTCTCGTTTTCTAGGAATGCAATAAACTACGGGTGCTTCCTAATAGTACCTCCCACCTCCTTTCCTCTCCACGCTTCCTTCTGTGGATGACGTCACGGGGGTTAAGGAGAGGCGTTGGGAGGCTTCCTCGAGGTGATCGCGTTGTTTTTACAATCACACATACCGTCTCGTCCAGGGTGAAGCGGTGGTAGATGCCGGCTGGCAGGGTGATGAGGTCCCCCTTGGACATGGCGATTCTGATCCAGCGGTCCTTCTTGTCCCGGACGTCAAAGTAGGCCTGGCCGTCCAGGATGTAGCGGATCTCGTCGTCTAAGTGCAGATGCTCCTGAAAGAACATCTTCAGCTGGAGAACACAGAGCAGTTTAATGTCAACAGACGGCGATCTTAATCTTGTTGTGTCTTCGTCTGGAACAGCCGGGTAATAAATGCTTTCTCGTTGCTGTCAAAACTGTGAAAATAAATTGTAATCTGAGCGACAATTCCGGGACGCTGTTCGATCTGTGACTGGATTTGACAGTAAAGTAATAACAGGGAGACGCTGTTTTCATGCAGCTCACCTTGTCCTCGTAGTTTGGCAGCGTGTCCTCCCGAATAGTGATGATGTCCATGTAGGAGTAGCCCTGGTCTTTGCGGATCTTCTCCAGCTCTGGATCGTTCTCATAGACATCGGCATTCAGCTGCAAAAACAAGAACACAAAATAAGCAGTTAAAACGTGAAAAAAAGGCTGGTTTTTTTTTTAAACACTGAGATATCAACAATGCGGAGGAACAGATTTTTTGGCTTAAAATCTCAAAAGTGTAAAGTAAATTAAAGAGGACCCAAATGTGAGCCTTGTGGAACCCCGCGGAGTTTCCAAAGGTGTGCTTTATTTTTTAAAAAAAAAATTTCGGGAGGGGGGGGGGGGGACTTTAAATACACAAAGTAGGACGCACTTGTTTCCAGATTGGCATAAACACCATTGGGATTTCTGTGGAGAAAATTTATCTAATAGTGCCAAAGCACGGTTCTTTCATTCTTTTGTCACTCAATGCACAGGTTATTATTATATACTTATTTTGTAGTTTCCAACACACAGAGTCACTGAGCCGCCCAGTGGAACATGCCCCCCCCTACCTTCCAGTAACAGACCCCGAGCTGCTTCAGCTCCTCCAGGGACGCGGCCTGGTTCGGCTCCAGCCGGTGGGGCTTCCTCTGGTCCTCCTCGGAACTGTCCATGTACCAGGCCTCGATACCCATGGCGGAGATCAACCTTGTTTATTCACTTTATTCAGTTCACACGGTCAGGCTGGTGAGCGCTTTAAGTTTGTTGTCGGTCACGTGGGAGCAGCATGACTTCCTGTGTGATGCCTTCAGGGACCAACAGAAAAGTGGGAGAGAATCGTTTTCTGCTTAATGGCGTTACTAAAACGAACAGTAACTATTCGTATGACCTGGTTGTGAATTTGAACTTAAAAAATCTTAGTCGTGCTTCTTTTTGCTCCTTTTCCAAACGTATCTTGTTAATTTTGTGTCGCTTCATGGTCAACTTCTTCAGTAAGCCTCTGTTATTGTTCTGTTGTTTTAATTTGTAATACACGAGTTGCTGTTTTATATATTTGCTCTAATTTTCTCTTATGATTTAGGGTCAGTGTGCGTCCATTTGTTTTGTGTTTTTTTTAATTGTTCTCTGAATTGTTATTCTCTTTTCATCAAATTGTGTCCAACAATGGGGTGATTTTTACTCTTGTATTTCACTTTCCTTTATCAAAAATGCTTAAATAAACGTGTTCCTGCTCAGGTTTGAGTATAAAGAAGAGTTAAAGAAAAATGTATCACACGAGGTTGGAATTTGAACTCACGCCTGCAGAGCTCAAAGGAAAAACAACAACCCTCCAGGTGAATCTTTCACACATGCACCGCTTAACATATTCAATAAATCACCTGCCATACTTCAGACATATCTCAATAACTTCTTTGAAACTATAAAAATGATTATTTGCATGGAAAATAACAAATTCAATTAACATTTTGTACCAAAATTCAAGTCATTTCACTCAGTTGAAGTGAGAAATTCTTTTAGCAGATAAATAACTATAGTCTCACCGCTTATTTGGAAGGTAATGTGCGTTTTCATGATATCAGTTTATATGTGAAACGGTACATTCGATATGCAGTGATTATATTTCACAGTTATTAATATCATTTTATTAAAAGAGCATTCGTGGATTATCCTCTACAGAATTATTTTGATTCTGTTATTTCACATTAGGTGGTGTCTGGTCTTTTTTTTTTTTTTTTTTTTTAACCCTGTATGGTTGGATAGGTTTGTGTTGCTACTTTCATTGATGTTGTCCTTCATTTTTTTTATCCCTGGAATTAAGACATAAGGTTAAAATGCTCATATCACAGTATCAGTTAAGACTTGAATGTGTCACAAGTGTTTTGAAGTCGATTGAGGATCATTTGTGAGGAAAATGCAGTAAATAAATGACTGGAAATGAGGATTTGAAGTTACATTTATATTCTTTCTTCTTTTTTTTTTTAACAGACAATGTCTTTGACAGTGGACGGCGGTGGGCAGAGAAACCGTCCAGCTTCCTGGTCTAGTGTTTACTGTGGACTGGCTGTTTTGCATGCAGGTACCGTGGATTCCCAACCACTCATAGGAAATGACTGATGTGTATCTGTGAGTCGTGTAAAGTAGAAACGTTTTCAAAGTGCAGACATTTCTTGTCTTTTTTTTTTTTTTTTTCTTCTTTAATCAAATACGCTACAATCTGAATCCCAAGTAATCTGAAGATGTTTGTTGTTGCTTCCTTTCCATATGGACACTGGTTTTCCAGTGAGTTATGTGCCATTCCACCAACATTTCTCCGACTCCGCCACTGTCACCCAACTGCGCTGATTGGATCTTTTGACCCTCCGTTCCCATTTGTTAGGTCTTGAAGGGAATCATTTTCACCTCCACTGTTTTGTTGATTGGACAGGGTCGACCCATGACTCCGTCTTTCATAGCTCCTCACGTCAAATTCACTCTTGTGAAGACGTTTTTAACGGCAAGTCCACCGAATCTCATGCTCATTTCACCTAACGTGAAACCACAATGCTCAAACTAAACAACTGGACACAAAACCTCTTTCAGACATAATATTAATAATAATAATAATAAAGGAGTTAACACTTATCATTGTCTGTATTTCACAAGCGCTAAAGGCACAAAGCCTCAACATAGATGGAACATTATTCTACACTTCTTAATCATAATTTATGAGTTCAATCTGTTTCTGAGATTTCAAAGTGAGACTTGATGGACATAATTTTGATAATAGAGTGCCGACGAGGATGGGATTCGAACCCACGCGTGCAGAGCACAATGGATTAGCAGTCCATCGCCTTAACCACTCGGCCACCTCGTCCACTTATAGCCTGTTGTCACTTTAAATTCTAACTACGAATGGAGAAACACCACTTTTATTTGACTTTTGTGCTGTACAGATTAAGCAAAGTTTTTATACCACAGTCGTCAAGGTTCAAAGGACATGTTTCGTGGGATTGCACAAGAGTTCACTTGTTTGTTGAGTCATCACAGAGACGGTTTGTGTTGCTTTGACTGCCAAGATCAGCCACCATTAGCTTTGCCTTGATTTCTACAACTGTGGAAGTGAAGATCAGGAAAAGAGGCCACTTTATTAAAAAAACAAACAAAAAAAAAACATATCTCATTATTAACAACCAAGATTGTTTAATCAAGTATTTTAACATTTTTACAAAACTGAAAAACACAAACATATAATATGCATTTGTCACATCTGTCCACCAGATGACGCCAAATACCAACAAATATAGAGAGCAAACCATATAAAAAGGATTAAGGTAATATAAAATATGGTGTGTTGATATCCTGATGGTTTAATAATGATTTTACAACCTTAAAGATTCAGTTTTGAACTAGACCTAGACTCTTTGAACTACAGCCAGTCCAGTGGTGGCAGACAGCTTGTTATGTCAGAGGTGTGATGTCATAGAAAACACATATCAGTCAGTGTCACTCACACTTCCCTGCAGGTGACTTTACTCTAAACGGCTCCCAGCGTGCGGTCCCGTTGCTGATTGCAGCCAGTGAATCCTTTCTCCATGTGAGATTTAACCACGAGCAGGACGGTGCAGCGACTAACAAGATGGCCACGGATGGAGTCATGGGTGACATCCACTGCAGCATTCTGCGGCAACAAATTCTGCATGGAAATGAACGCAGACAAAGGATGAACAGTCTGGATCAGACCAAAGAACAGAGGGAAATTCTTTTGGTGGAAAGGTTTGACAAAGTCACAAAGGAGACTGAGGAACTGACCCAGCTTACCCAAGAGGAACCCCAGGAGCTCCAAGAGAAGCACCAACTTCTCAAAACTTTGGAGGTCAAGAAAGAGGCCCTTGTCCAGGAGAATGTCTGCTGCTTTGCAGCAGGAGATGAAACGAATATCCAGACAGGTTGGAGATGCAATGACATGCAGAAAGACGACAGCCGAACTGGTCACTGCCACAGACGCCATGGAACGTCAAACCAAGGCCCCGAGGAAAGAGCCCCGGCTTCTCACCAACCAATATGAGAAGGAACGTGCTTAGCAGGCCATGGGTGAGGAAAGACATTACCAAGAATTCATACGCTGAACTGGTGTTTGACTATAATATCCTCCAGGAAAAGGAGGAATCCTTCAGTAAAACCTACAGCAAGCTCTTCAAACAACTCCTGAAAGAAGAGGACTGGTCAGAAAAGTGTGATTCACTTCAAAAGGAAATTAATGACCTCAAACCAAAACAGAACAACTTGACAGAAGAAATTGTTGCTTGTCACCAGACTCCTCACAGACGTAAACAAGAACAAAGAAGAGTACAAGTCACTGGCAAAATAAAAAAAACGTCTCTGGTCAAACAAATGGCCTCTCTGGAGAAAGAGCTCAAAGTGCTGGAGACAAAGCAGTCAGAACAATAAGCTCTGGAGAAGGAGAACAAAGCAATGGAGGTGAAAAACGGAGCGCTCAGGCAATCTAGTTTCACTGAGAGATGGTAAACAACCTGCAACGATCTCTTGAAGGTGAAAAGGCTTTGAACTCAGGGCACAGTAGTCTGACAGTGGAGAGAGATGCACTCATCCGACAGCACGGCCTTCTACGGAAAGAATCTGGAAGGATGAAAAAGCAGATATCGAAAGAGGACGATCTGAAGAGGAACTGTGCAAATCTGAAATCAGCACGGCAACTTGGAAGAAGAAAGTGAAAACCTGCAACCTCGCTCATCCTGAGTGTATTTGATTCATTTTCTAAAGATATTATTCAATAAAAGAGAGGATTTCTTGATTTCTTGAAAGCCGCCCCGAGGAGGCATGGCTTAGTAGCAGTGTCGCCAATGAATGATTAACACTATGAGTGACTGACGTGACGTTAAACCAGTCAGAGACATTTCTAGTCCGAGATCTGGGGCGACTTTTAAATTTCCCCGAGCTCAGTGGTTGGCTTAAAGTCAGTTCTGGTTTGATCTTTGTTGAGATGAAGACAACAACTCTGTCACATCTCTTCTAATTTACCCGTTTCAGAAGAGAAATTTGGCTGAAATGCTGGAGGACAAGTTCAACTTTCACCTTCATTGTTATATATATATATATATATATATATATATATATATATAGGATATGGCCATCCACTATACCACTTTATTAAACTGAGGGTCATAAAGTCCTGCATGAATATAAGCAAAGCCCAAGTTCTCCCTGGACAAATCTATTTTTGGATTTTGAGAGGAATCTCATAATGAAACATTCTACCAGGAGTGGGGTTCGAACCCACGAGGACTGTTGTCCATTGGATCTTAAGTCCAACGCCTTAACCACTCGGCCATCCTGGTGCTTACATGAGGACTGATAGCGGCGACTTACCGTAGATAAAGATAGGAAGGGCGAGCGCAGGCCTGTTATGACAGCAGGTAATTCAGCAAACACATGACATAGATAAGATAGGATGATCATTTCAAGAAAATCTGATGTTTCATAGGTTCACAATTTAAGCTTTTGGTGCATTTTCTTGTTTAAAATCAACAACCTGTGAGCAACACATTGCTTTGAATCCACAAGATTAGGTTCACAATAAAAATTCAATAAACATAATTACATCATGGTTTAAAATTTACAGGGTGAAAGTCGCTTATGGGCCTCATGTGCATGTTTTTTTTTTGTTGTTGAGAAAGTTAGACCATTCCTGTGTGAATCCAGGCATGGATGCAGTGAATTCCCAACAGAATGACCGAGTGGTTAAGATTGTGGATCCAATGGACCCCGCCTGGAACCCCACTCCTGTTGGGAATGTTTATTGGTGACTTTTAATGTGTCTGCTCACGAGAAAGGCCATTAGACAAGCACCACTTTGAAGATGGAAATATCTTGGATTTTTACAGCTACTAATCCAAAGATAGGAAAAATGCCAAAAGGTGTTTTTGGTTTTATTTGGAAAGTCTGAACTTTGTACCAGAAGTAGAGCGCGATCGTCATCCTGGTGATCACACAAGCCTCAATAGACACTAGTTAAAAATAGAAGAGGTTACCACAAGCCTGTTGTGGCAGCGGGTAAACGAGTTCAAATGAAAAAAAAAACCCATCCGTTAATGCTGCTTGTAAAAACGTCCCCTACAAATCTCACGGTGCCGGTGAGGAAATGCAATCATTGCAACCCCCGAAAGCCGTTTCGACAACGAGGAGGGAGGCAGTCAAATCCTGAAAACGCCCACGACTGCAGAGTCTGACGGTCTGAGTCACTCCACCAGCTGGCGGCTGGGATTTCCCCAATGACTGATGGGTGCTCATATTTTTTTTATTTATTTTGTTTTAATTTAGGTAGAGATTGGTTTTCCGAGCAAACACAAAGCGGTCGGACGTGTTTGTTCTCCCATTCTCTCGTGTTGAGCGACTTTTGTATTGAAACCCGCTGCGTTATTGGCTTGTGCATCTCCGAGCGACACAAAGGGGAAGTCGTAGGCCCCCGAGGAGCACAGTCATGAGGCGAACACCTCAAAAGGGGGCCGGCCGTGGTATCGTTGCGCAATCCACAGAAAAACCTACTCGCCTCCTCAGCTCACCACAATCAGATGATGTGTTGCATTCAGCGTTTCCAAAGACCCGTTGAGCAACGCCTGCAGCAGGAACCCGGACACTCAAACCATCAAACACTGAGAAAATAGACCGTACTTTACTGATTTAAATACCCAATGTAAGACTTTACAAGGCTGTGGTTTTCATTTGAAATGTTTTTTTTTCTACAAATGTGAACATTCCTTTAAAGAAGAAAAAAAAAAAGTCAATAATAATAATTCTGACGTGAGATGTTGAAACGTAACGAGGATGAATCTTGTTAATGACTGAGCAACTTCCCCCACATACAGTAAATATCTACTCTCATGAAAGTGTAACCGTGCAACTCTGTTTATTCACAAAGTTTGTGGCAAGTAGCTCTTCAAATTACTCAGCACCCTTGAAGTAACGCTCAGTTTGAAAAAGGCCGAGGACGCCTGTTTCAGGGGAATCACAGAGAAGACGTTCCCCACAGACAATCTGGAAATGTAACTGCCATATTGTCTTCAAGTGCTTTGAAATGTCTCTGGAACCTTTTCTTAGACCGACGTGTGACATATGTCACACGCAGAAGCCTACTTATATTATAACTTATATTCATACAGAAACCAAGATGAGTGCACCAGAAGCAGATGTGAATCTAATCTTGATATTCTTGGTAAAAAAAAAAGAAAAATGCTGATCGTGCCTCAGTTGCAGCAAGGGAAGCAACAGCAAAACAGTTTCTTGCAGGGGTTGTTCTTCTTGTACCTCACGGCCTTCTTGATCTGAACCTCAGCCTTGGCGACGTAGTCCTCGGTGGCGTGCACGTTGGCCTCGATGTTGTCCAGCATGCAGCCCTGCTCCTCCACCAGCAGCGCCATCTGGCAGAAGAGCTCGTGAATGTCCCGGATGCGGCCCTCCAGCTCCAGCAGCTCCCTGTGCCGGTTCTCGATCTCGCTGAGAGCGGATTTGGCGGTCCTCCCCTCCGTCAGGATGTCGTCCGAGAAGACGTTCCACTTCCCCGTCTCGATCATCTGGTCGATCTGCTCCCTGGTCACCTCCCTGCCCACGATCTCCGCCTGCCTCTGGATGCGGGTCTTGCAGTTCTCCCTCTGGACCATCTCGGCTTCGTTGTACTCGGACATGGCCTGGTGGAAGGCGCCGGTCAGGGAGACGTACTGCGAGCGCACCATGCGAGCCACCGCCGAGGCGGGCCCGTTCTCCTCGTCCAGACGTTTGGACAGCCGCCCCAGCTTCTCCAGCCGGGCGTAAATGGCTTCCCCTCGGGCCTTTATGTCCCGTCCGAGCGCGTTGGAGTCCCGCTTGATGCTGCTGATCCTCCTGACGGACGTGAGGAACCTGGTGTTCTGCTTCCCCAGACGCTTCACGTCCAGCTTGAGCAGCAGCATCTCCTTCCTCATGGCGTGGCCCTCCTTGTAGATGTCGTCCATCACGTCCTCGCCCTGGAACACGACGGCGTGCTGCTCCAGGTGGACTCCATCGTCGTCTACGCCGTGGGCGTGGCTCTCCAACGGTCTGCGCTCATCCTCCGCCGGCTTGGAGACGAAGACCTGCAGATCGGACAGTCGGTCCTTCATCTCACCTGAGAGACAGTCAAAGGGGGTTTATTGACTTTCAAGAAAACCAGTTTGGGAAAAATGAAGAATTGTGGAAATGCACCTTACTTATGTGAAGCACTTTGGCTTCAGATGCAGTTGTTTTAAAGCGCTCTATACATAAACTTGAAAATTTAAGTAGTTTATTACCAAATCTGGGTAAAAATCTTTTTTGTCAGGTAAATATAAACTCCATGAACATTTTTTTTTATTACTATTTAGTTTAATGTTTTGGCCTTTATTAATACTATTTATTTTTTGTTTTCTCATTACATGGGGGCAGCATTTTTGTGTGTGAAGGATGCAATACAAGTAATGTAATTGTTTTTATAATTCTTTCCAATGTAACATTACTTACACACAACCTTAACATGCTATTAAATTTACATATATTCATAAATAATGTAGAGAAAGCGAATGACTCTGGATTTTAATTTTCTTTTTTTTTTGATGAACCGTTTTGCGTATGAGTGACATTTCATGACATTTGTTATCATAATGGTTTTCATAAACTCCATTTTTAAAGAAGTGACTTCACTTTCTGTACATTGATTCTTGAAGGGTGAGTGAGGACCGATACAAAGGAAGCTGATGAACTCCTTCCTCAGGTTACAACGTCTGAAAAGAAGTTATCCAAAGGTTCACTTCAGTTTTTTTCTGCTGTGTTCGCTTTAAAAAGTGTTGAAGTAAACTCGTCGGGAGAATCAAAAGCTTATTGTGAAAGGATGAGAGAGGGAGACAGCTTGCAAGCAGCAACAGAAATGACAGCATAAAGGTAATTAAACAATTATTATCAGCATGGAGGGATAAAACAGTGATTGTACCCACCTCTGTGCGTTATGCTGCGACGTTACACCATTAAAGTCTCCGGAGCAGAAGAGGTGAGTGCTGAGAGAGTCATTTCCTCTTTTCTTCTCTCGGTTATAAATGTGAATTTCGACATGGACCAGGGTGTGAAGCAGGAACGCGCTTTATCTCTCAGACGCACAATAACACTGAGCGGCAGACTAGAGGCTCTGAAAGCGGAAGATCACGCCTCTCTCTCTCTCTCTCTCTCTCTCTCTCTCTCTCTTCCTCTCTCTCTCTCTCATTCTCACCTCTTTCCTCCCCTGCAAACGTCGCACACTTCACAGCTTTTTCTCTCTTGGTTTCAGTCCAGGAAGCAGAAGGTGCAACACATTAATTAATAAGCGGAGCGACTTTGCGCATTTTGCGCGCAAAAGAAAAAAGGAAAGAAATCGTGCTATTCGTTCAGTTCACATTTGAATCAATGCATCGTGGTTTGAAATAATACTTTAGTCTGGAATTATCTCTTTTAATACATAAAACACTACTTCAACTTGAACTTAACACATTATTTAAGTATTTTCTCCTTCCAGTGGCGCGCTCATTGACTTGGCGTTAATAATAAGGGACATTTTCATCGTGGAGAAATTCACATACAAGTTGAAAATACAAGAATTCATCTTCACAAGAAGCCAGGATAAATGGTTCATTTACATGGATAAAAACAGCAACAAAGAAAATAAACTTAATTACCTCAAATTAACAGGACTTAACTTCTCCACATTCCACAACTTTTGTTGAATCAATGGGTTTTTTTTATGGGAAGTTTCGTGTTTAATGTAACAACATATGAGTTGAAAACTAAGATAAGAAGATATAATGGAAGATGCGTACTTGAGTAATATGCTTAATGAACAGCAAAGTTAAATAATAGGGAAGTACAAAAAGCTAAATGTTTTCTGAATCCTTTTATGGGACAAGTTACGAGTCACTTCTTGTTTCCTTAACTCTGACAATAACCACAGAGATAGCACGTTTGTCTTTGCAAGGCACCAAGTCTTCATCCTGATGAGATATAATGTTTGTGAAAACCTTCTGAAGACATCCATGGAGAATTTTAGCCTTTTTTTTTAAACTGTCAGTTGTGAAATACAATGCAATTTTGATCCGTTTTACTGCTTCTCCTCCAACCACAGACCAATTAGGCCTTGACTGGGCCGATGGCATCAATCGTGTTTTTAACCTTCCAGCTGAAGTTTTCAACAATGTGCTTTCATCAGTGTGGTGTTTTCTGATCAACTGTTTTACTTCTGCTGCAGTCAGCTGAGGCCGGGACTTTAAATGACCCAAAGTAACGATAAGAAACTGAATTTTTAGACTTTTGAATATAACATTTCAAAAGTTTGTGTGGGGTTGTTTGGAACAGGAGAGCTCAACAGTTTGGAGAAATGTGAGTTGCATTATGAGAGAGAAAGTTACGGTGTATCTGAACTTGACTGTGTTTATGTAGATTAATCTGTCGCGTAACAGCATATTTTATTATGTATGCGTGTTTGTCATCCCCCCATTCCTCAGCCTGGAAATCAGTTCAAGCTTGTTCCAGTCATGTTGCAGTGGCAGGCATTAAACATTAAACTCAGTTGTAATAACATGGAAAGCAGCTACAAAACAGCTTCTTGAGTGGGTTGTTTTTATCGGACGTCTTGGCTCTGTCCAGCTTAAAAAGCCCATCTTGAATGGTCCCTTCGGCGTTTTGGACGTTTTTCTGGATGTTCTCGATGGCCGTGCCCTGCTCCTCCACCAGCACGGCCACATCCAGAAACAGCTCCTGGATCCCCTGGATCCTCTTCTCCAGGTCACGGAGCTCGTCGTGCCGGCTCTTGAGCTGCTGGAGGGCGGAGCGGGCAGTCCTCCCCTCCGAGTGGACGCTGAACACAGTTATTTCCTCCTCCTTCTCCATCATCTCCTCCAGCTCCTGCCTGCTGACGTCCCTGCCCACCACCTCCATCTGCCTCTGGATCTGCCGCGTGCAGGCTTCCCTGTGGCTCATCTCCGCGTCGCTGTAGCCGACCATCACCTCGCGGAGAGCGCCGCTGAGGCACTGAAACTGCGTTCTAGCGATGCGCGCCGCAGGGTCAGAGCCGCCATGCTGCGACTCCAGTTCCCCCTTCAGGTCGTTCAAGGCGTGCAGCCGGTGCAGCACGGCCTCCGCCCTGCGCTTGATGTCCGTCCCGATGGCATTGGAGTCCCGCTTGGTCACGTCGTCATGCGAGGTCTTGTTCAAAGCCTGGTAGTTAACGTCCCTCAGCTCGCCGATGTCGTTCTGGATCTGCTGGATTTGCAGGCGTATCTGCTGGGCCTCCTGGAGGACTCCATCCAGATGTGGCTCGGGACCTGATGCTGCTGCTTCTGCTGCTGCTGCTGCTGCTGCTTCGGATCCAGCTGCTCCACGCCCCGTCATATTGTCCAGCTCCACCATGCTGAAACCATCAGTGTCAATCTGCACCTGCTGCAGGTGACTCAGCCTGTCCCTCATGTCTGAAAACAAACAAGAAGGCAACACAGTCACATTTATACTTTAATTATACAGTTTATTCATCATGAGTATGAAATAAAGTCCAGGCTGGAAGTTGAGTGTCCAGCAAGTTATATATTTTTCAAAACAAGAGAAAAGTATCTCGCAAAACTAAGTTACGGGAAAATCCAGTGACTTCAGAAACCACAACACACTTGAACTGAGTTCAATACGATTCAGTTTTAGTCATTTCGTTGCACTTGAAATTCCAATAAATTGTAAAAATGATTTGAGAAAGACGGGAAAGAACAGGCTGTTCAGAACACAAACTAAAGATTCAGTTCTTGTTTCTTCAGACAAACATGCAGGAAAATACAGACGGTGATGGTAAAACACACAAACTACAAGATTTAGGCAACATATATTAGTAAGAATTTGAAATGCAGTTAATGTAATTATCTTTCAAACAAAGCCACGGAGGCTTTGAGGGCCAGAAGAGAGCAACATTTCAACTTTCACCTGATCAAAACTGTAAATTACAGCGTAAAAAAAACAATCAGTAACTTTTTTTGCTTCATATTTTGCACCAGAAATATTCTACTATAATCAATAACTGTGATGAATTGATCACACATGTTGGTTGGAGCCTTCAATGTAAAAATGAAGCTTTAACATCAAGCTGTCAGAGTATATTGTTGCACACTTTTATGTGATTAAACAGGGAAACTGGGCTGTTTTGGGTGTCTCAATAGTGTGTGTCTGCCTCAGAACAACCGCTTTTGTTGTGGCACCTATTCTCTAGTGACTCAATGCACCATCTGGTGGCGCAAACCGGTATTACATGACTTAACAAGACGCGCCACTTTGGATAACTGACCGACTTCAGAGGATATTCCACAACACAGAAATTTCTTGAGGATTGTTTGTCTCATTTAGCTGAATTTTTGTTTAAATATTATTATTAATGTCAAATTGTGGGAGAATTCTGCGTGGTATACTCATCAAAAACAAAAGAAAGTGAAATCAGAGGTAGAAATGGCACATGAAGGATAAGGTAAGTCATTTCTTTATAAACCCTGAGAAAAAAAAATTGCTTTTACTTAAATCTATTATGCAGTGACTGAAGGCAACAGGTCTTGACTACGCTAATTATATATTCTTTCACTAAGCCGGAGATTTTTAAATGCCTTTGTGCTGAAAATGTGGCGATGGTGCAAACATCTTCCAAGTCTCCAGTATCGAGTAATCTTATATGAATGCTGCTGATCCACATGGACATTTAATCTGGCTCAGGACTCGGCCGACAAGTTCCCAAAGAGTAAAGTGCAGAATGAAAGTGAGTGAGCTTGTAATTAAAGTAAGATGCTGTTTAAAAAAAAAAAAAGAAACAGTCGAATGATGCCCAATTTCTGTGAATGTTTTTAAAAAACAAACATGAACCAGGAAGAAATACTTGGTGTGGGTTGTGAGGAAGTTTGCACTGAAGTAGAAGTACTTACAAACTCACAAAAGAATAGAAAAACAAAAGCACGATGATAAATGAATGATGATGTAAAGCCGAAGTTTTTTTTTTTTATACATATATATATATTTTGAAGAACTTAATGGAATGGGAAGTTTGAATTCAGGTTCTCTACATTTGACTGCATATTATTCAGATTAATAATAGTATTACACAGCGGATGCCACTTTGCAGCTCCCAGGGAGCAACCAAGGGTTCCGGGGCCTTGCTCAAGAGCCTGAACCGTGTGCTGATCCTGGGATTTGAACCGGCAACCTCCCTGTCATAAACTCTCATGTCAGTCAAGAAGCAGAAACAGTGGACGTTAAAACTGAACCTATTAAAGAGGTTTCGCCGCCTATAATCTCACGTCTAACTTCAATCACGCGGCACAACAAGTTTAATCACAGGTATTGTTATTACCTTTAGATGTATTTCTTTTCTCTCCTTTAGCTCATCCAGCAAAATGTATCCGGGTCCCGTGAGCAGTGTGAGCGCTGAACGAGTTTCCAGACATGATATCTATCGTCTGACCTGTGAAAGAGGAGAGCTTCTCAGAAAACAAATATTTCTACATTCCTCTCGTGTCACATGAAGGTAAAAAACTGTGACATGCAGTAACAATGATTGTAGGACGACTCGTCCATGGACGAGATTTCAGAATTTGTTCTGAGAAAATAAATCCTGTACAATGTATTTTTACATATTGTTATTTCTAGTTGATATTTCACATATTTTTTCATATATGTAGTATATGTGCGTATATATTTAGTATAGTACAGCTTATCACACCTCCCTCAGACCTACACTGGCCTGGTCACGCCTCAGATCTAACCCTAAAGACTTCTTCATAATGAAATATATATCTTGTGTTTTTGTGCCAAATATACTTTATAATCCTTCAAAATGTGTCAAATATACTTTGAAACTCTACCGGTGAGTCAAACGGTGTTTTGAACAAGCGCACGCTTTCCCCGTGTTAAAACTGATTTCTGGGTTCCTCGCGGAGAAGCGTGATGGAGGATTGTGGAGGTCGTGTTGTGAGCGCTCGTCGAGATAAAAATCAAGAACAGAAGCGACGGACGCGCCACCAGAAACGAAAATAAAAAGGAAGTATCTCAGATATGCTATCTTCAAAACGGCATTTGACTGAAACATTCATACGTGATAAGAAATCAGAAAGACGAGTTTTAAAAAAAAAAAAAAAAAAAAAGTAAATCAGCTTTATCATCTTCACCCGGTGTCTCAACTCGACCGAGGTCATGCAAACGGAAACCAAGTGATCATTAGTCACGCAGCTAGAAGTATCTTTTGGATCAGCTGATGTTTACTTTCCAGAGTGGTTCATGATTAATCATTTCCATCAACGTCCTTGAGTTCTGAGTCACTGTGGCTTTGTTTCCTAAAGTGATTTTAATTGTCTGATGCCAGCAGATAGAGGCTCAAATACATTTTATTTAAGAGTACAATCGCAGTGTACATTGCAAGCTTGTTTACATTTACCAACTTCACCCAATCTCATGCTTCTCGATATAAATTTACAGCAAAGTGACTCAACACTGCCACCTACTGCCCAACAGATGTACAACTTCAATTTATCACATTGTCACTTTAAAGCTTGTTGCTTTTCTCTGATGTACTGTCGAGCTGGAATTCAGCCTTGAAATATTTAATATACCAGGGTGTTATATTACTATATAAATGCTTAAGCCTGTTTGATGGTGTAATAAAGGCACTGACGATATATAACGACAAATGTGACATATAAAGACCAAATCAACCACTATTGACCACCACGTTTCATCCAAACGTTCATTCTCACATTCAAGCAGTATTTTCATGAATTATTTATCTATTTCTGCCAAAATTCAAGAAAGTACTAGGAGAAACTGTAGTTATAAGAGTTGTTCCCTAAAACAAACATTCTGTACGGGGTCGTTTTGGTTTTCTGGGTTTTTTTTTTAGTTTCCTATACGAATAAATTCATCTACTAACGTGAAATGTTTATGGTCGTTGAGTTTGTGCTCAAAATAAATCAGAAAGCATAAGGAAATGTCACGTCAATTCAAGACCATCATGACGCAGTGATATATATATATATACATATATATATATATATATATATATATGTAACCACTATGTATGTAACATATATGTATATGTCATGTGATGGGCTTCCTGCAATGTTTTTTGTTTTTTTTCTGTAACTTGCTTGGTCTCTCTTGGCCTTAAATATCTCTGATAGTTTAGAAAGTAAAAGTCGTCTGCCACATGTCGGTGTTCCGACTCCTTTTATCTCTATAGTGGCTTTTTAATTATTTGGATCTCTTTTTACTAATCTTCTGTCAGATTCTGTGTAATTTGTTTTATTCATCTGGAACTGTTTATTTTTTTACTTTTTTTGGTTGCTATTATTGTTAATATTGCTAAACTGCATGTGTTTTTTGGTGCATTTGTATTCTGTTCGTTTTTCTTTCATTTTGATCGATCAGTTCGTTGAATGTTGTCGTTCCACACCCTTCAGTTTATCATTTATGTCTCTTTTGTTTCATTCTTTTCTTGATGTTTGACTTTCCAGCATTAGTAGTGGAGGTTATAATAGTACTGATGGTAGTAGTTGTAGTAGTAGTAGTAGTAGTAGTAGTCGTAATAATAGTGGTTGTAGTTATAGTAGTGGTAGAAGTAGATGTAGTGGTAGTAGTGATAGTAGTGGTAGATATAGTAGTGGAGGTAGTAATCATAGTAATAGTAGCGGTAGTAGTAATAGTAGTAGTAATAATAGCGGAGGCAGTAATCAGATGTGGTGAGTAGTGTGTTGGTGGTAGTAGTAGTAGTAGTAGTAGTAGTAATAGTTGTAGTCGTATTAGTGGAGGTAGTAATAGTAGTGATAGTAATTCTAGAAGTGATAGTAATATTAGTAGTGGTAATAGACGTCCTGGTAGTGGAAGTAGTCATAGTAGCAGTGGTTGTGGTGATGGTAATAGTAGTAGTAGTAGTAGTAGTAGTAGTAGTAGTAGTAGTAGTAGTAGTAGTAGTAGTAGTAGTAATATGTGGTAGTAATTCCAGAAGTGGGAGTGATATAAGTGGTAGTGGTTATAGACTTCCTGGTAGTGGAAGTAGTAGTTGTAGCAGTGGTAGTAGTGGTGGGAATAATCGTATGAGTAGTACTTTTAGTAGTAGTAGTAGTAGTAGTAGTGTTGGTAAAAAATAATACTGTAGTAGTTTATGTAGTGACTCTTTTATTTTGAATAGAAGAATCTTCGCATGTGATTGGTGCGCTTCACCGTGACGTCATACCGGAAGCAGCCACGCAAGCGACTGAAGTCACAACATTACGTCTAAAGTCTCTGAACTCTGCACCATGTCGCTCAATTGTACCCGCTCGCATTGAGTTTTCGTGACGGCGCCGGCTTCAAACCATCTCGGGGAGGCAGCAGTTGCAGGAAAGCCGAACTGGTTCTCGCGCGGTGCTTTAGAAACATGTCGTTTGTCGCTATGAGAGCTAACTACCAGCAGCTGCTAGCGTTAGCTGGCAAATGGCTGCTGGGCTGTGCTGCCTGTCACTGGACCAAGTGAGTGAAATGTTCCACTAAAGCTTTACTACACTGCCAACAAAATAAACCACGAGGTTCCTATTGGAGCAGAAAAGTAGGGACTTCTGCTTGATATTTACTCGTCACTTAAGAGAGTAAAGTGAAAGCGAAATACTTTCTTGAAGTGTTTGGGGTGTTTCATGTTTACTGTCTACTAGATGTATCTGCTATAAACGTATCGGTGCACTATAGTCATAATGATATAATAATTATTTTAATTATTCTACTTCTCTGTACTTCAGCTTTGAGTGAAATAATTGCTAAACCTGAAATCAAGGTCATTCTGCACCCAGAAAAACTCAAATGTGTGTCAAAAATGCATCCTTATAACATTTATCCTTTATATTTTATCTTCCAATATATATAGTTTTATATTTTTTGACTGTTAATCAGAGTAATTTGTTTTGAATGTGGATATTCTATACTTGCTATTGAAGCAATAACACACCCAGTTTTTAAAAACAAACCAAAACTGAGTAGTCTTGTCATGCTTTCATTCGTAAGTGAGTAACTCAACCAATGTATGGGCTGCGGTGATTAACCCATTCACTCGTGGATTGCTGATGCATTTCAGATGACAAGACGACGAGCATGGTGCTGAAGCTGCTGGGAACCCGAGAGCTGTGAAGTGACGCCATTTGCCACAACAGCATGCGACCCACAAGCTCCCTGTCGCTCTCGTTTTCATTTTGCCTACTGACCAAAACCTAAAGTCGCGATGCCTCGCCTGGAGGAGTTGGCCAACGTTGCCCTCAGGGTGCCAAACATACTGGTTCTGGACCTCCTCTATAAATGTGATATTGACGGTCTGACCGTGCATCTCAAGGCCAAAAACGAAGACATGCTCTTCAAATACAAGTATGTCCTCTGGAACATGTATTACCTTGGTAAGTCGACACGTCATGAAGAGTTACAGGGAAAAGTTGTGTCCATCATGTGAATGAATCATAACAAATTTACCAGAGCATCCCTGAGATATAAACTGCTCACAAAAACTAACAAAATCTGTGTTCAGTAGGTTTTTTACTTGTTGTAACAATGCTTTTTGGTGATAAATCTTATAAGATAGGAAAACCGGAGTTGGGAATCCACATGATCACCTCCGCTGCTCATCCAACAAATGCATTTTCCTGTCCAATGTATCATCATTTCCAATGGCGTACACATTGCTACAACAAAGAAATGTGATTTATTACTTTATGTGCTTAATTCCCTGCCTGCAAATTTTTAATTCCTTCACAAAAACTCCTGTGCATTTTGAAATTATTTCAATAAAATTCATAATTTGAAATCGAATGTGATGTAATCCATTATTCCAGGTGTACATCAGATTAGTTTGTGTATATATATTTATATATATATATAATTAATATGATCCTGTTTGGTGTTAATCTTTACAATTCAAGACATTAATAAACTAAAAAGGCACATTTTTCTTTCAGGTCATGTGATAAACTTGGTGGTGTTGGTCCTGCCGCTGAGACACATCGTGACGCTCTACCTCCACATCCTCGCCGCCCTCCTCCTTTACATGGGACATCAGATTTCCAAGTGAGACCCTCTAGTGTGATTTCTTCTGCCGCATATAGGGATCTATCAACCCTCCTCCTTTGTACCCAATATCTTGAAGATATTTCACTTTCGACGTGCTGCGTGGTGTGTTCACGAGATCACAATATTCTTGTGTTTACTGGCCGGGCTGAAGCATCTAAATTGGAAATATATGACTCGGTTACAAAACTGATAATAGATATCTGAATAATTAATGCTGTGTGATTAGAAGTTATTTTCCGAGATGTTTTCTGTGCTCCTCAACTCTCATGCCAAGTAGTCATTTTGGATTGAAAGCTGAGCTTCCTCAGATTATATTGTTGACTTCTATCATTTAAACAAAAGCATCATTTTAGATGCTTTTATTTTCAAATTCCTGGTGAAGTAGTTGCATGAAGTCTGCTGCGGTTGCATCTGCATTAAAGCTTATTTTAGCATTAGAATTCATCCACTTTAGACTTGTAATGTATTATTAGAAAATGATCATTATTGATGTTGCGTATTTCTTTTTATCTTGATTTAATCATCCAGGGGAAAGTATCCCACTGACTCAATCTCCCTCAGTTGGGCTCCCGATGAAGCCCCCTCCTCCAAATTTGAGACACATTTGTTGTTTTGCAGGAACTATGTACGAGAGGAGCTGCAATACGGGTATGAAGGAGCAGTGTACCGCGACTCTGTAGTTTTCAACAGATTAGTCTCCGCCATGACGAGTGAGTACCAAATCAAACCTGAACACATAATCACCTTTCAATTCTTATTGCAAACTATTTTTTTTTTTTTAAGTGACATTTTTGAATATAATGTAATCAAAGCTCTGCTGTGCATTTAAAAAGAAGAGAACAGCAGGTTTTTCCTCACTATCTCAATTCTGGGGCTGAAGATGTAATAAAATCCACCTCAAACGGTTGTTTGTGTACATCAATAGTTTCACAGTGTTGAAAAATCAATATTAATGTCTAATCAGGTTTCCTTTTTTAAACATCTTGATGATTGTTTGCACCACAGGTCAGATTATTCTCAGCACCCTGTGTGCCTTCCTGATGAAGACCAGAAAGGTGTGGCTGTTCTCGGTCCACCTGCTCCCCCTGCTGGCCCGACTCTGCGCTGCTCCTCACGCCACGCTGCTCACACTCAACACTTTCTCCATGGGCCTGACCGGAGCCGGCATCGGCCTCTTCCTCCTCTCGAATCTCTTTGTGCCATATCGACTCGCAAGGGCTGCCTACTCGGAGCTGCTCCACCTGGAGGTGCCCACACCTTTCCTCTCTGATTTCATTTATTACCATTTTGGGGGCAAAATAAAAGATTTGTGGAGCGAGTTTGATAAGGTTTTACAGTGTTTCTTCATGTTTTACTAAATTAGGTTTTATTATTATTGGTTTAAGATATTTAGAGAATACATTTTTTAAATTTTTTTTAATCACGTCAACAGTAAAATTGAAACATTACAATTTTTAACATTCAACTATTTAAAGGTATTTTCTCCCTCTGCAGAAATTACTTCAAAAACACAAACAGCTCCTGAAAATGAGCCCATAGAAACAAAATGCAGGTTTTATCAGGTCGTGTTTTTAATAAAAGTCACTTTGTGTGGCTCCCTACTTCTTCCTAAACCAACATTTGTTTTTAACACTTGAAGTTTTAATGTTGTAACTAATTGAGCTTTTATTCATAATTTCTCTAAATATTGGTGTAATCTTAAAAAAAAAAAAACACCCCAGATTCTTCCAATATTTTTACAGTTCTGACATATGAACTAAATGGCTTTTTAAGCTATATAATACTCTTAAGTATTTTAAATGTAATAATTCTGGCTAAAGTTTTTATTGTCAGTTACAAAAACTGATATTCAGTTCGACACTCTCCTTAGTAGCAGCATCAAAAGATAAATAATATAAAGTAAAGTTAAATACAGATTTAAAAAATCTGTACATCTGAAATATATCCAAAAAAAGAGATAATAGAAAATGATGTGATCATTATATAACCATGTAATATTGCAATTAAGCATAGAAAAAGTGAAAAAAAAAATCAGATGTTATGATATATTGTGATATTTTAATACTGTATTTTATGGCTTAAAAGATAAAAATATTTCAAACATCTTCTGGCCTGGTCCAGGTGATCGAGCTCTACAGGCTTCTGGCTGTGGGAATCTCTCTATGGAACCAGTTTGCCGTCCCAGTGCTCTTCAGCGTCTTCTGGTTCGTCCTGTTCGTGGTTCAACTGTGCTCAGACGCCATGTCAGCCGGCTCCTCCGCAGCCCATCAGGGAATCATGTTCTTCCTGCTCACAAGGTGCGGTGACCATATGGCTTTTTTTGGTTTTGTGTTTGGCGCCTGTTGCATCGTCTTCATAATGAGTCGTCTCATCTCTGCTTTAACTCCTGCAGTGTCTCTGAATGTTGCGCCACGCCGTACTCTCTTCTGGGCCTGACCTTCGTGGTCTCCTATCTCGCTCTGGGTCTGCTCAACCTATGCAAGTTCTACCTGGGAGGTTACGCCGCCGTTCAGAACGAGAACGTCATGCACAGGTGGGACGTCGGGTCTTATATAATTCACTTATTATTCATTCACGTAACAAAATTTGGCCCCGTCTCACAACTTGTCACCTAATCGCTAATCAAAGCTGCTCCAATGCTTTCGCGATTTCGGTGACCGTTTTATTACTTTACATTGAGATAAAGTTGTCGGACTTTGTGCCTCTCAAAACACAACGCATAACTCTGATTAATGGCCTGGCGGTTTAGATTTAACCTCAACCTTCCACCCTGTTTCCAGAGGGGTGACGGAGGGCGTCACTCTGCTGCTGCTCGCCCTTCAGACGGGCCTGTTGGACATGCAGGCGCTGCAGCGCACCTTCCTCCTCAGCATCATCCTCTTCATTGTGGTGACGTCAACCCTGCAGTCCATGATCGAGATAACAGATCCTATTATTCTGTCCCTGGGCGCGTCACGTAACAGGTACCGGCAGCAGCCGGGAATTTTGTTTTGAGATTAGATAGAGTTTGTGGTTGAAAAACAAAAACAAAAATCCTGAATTCATTTCTGTGTTCTTTCAGAAGTCTGTGGAAACATTTCCGAGGCCTCAGCATGTGTCTGCTTCTGCTGGTTTTCCCAGTTTTCATGGCTTATAAAATCTCCCAGTTCTTCCTCATGGACTTCTGGCTCCTTATATTGGTGTCCAGCTGCATGCTGACCTCTCTTCAGGTACAAACAGCCAAGTTTTTGTCTTGTATAATGTAGAAATAGAAAACTGGAGCTGGGCTCCTGTTTGTAGCTCAGCTTGAGTTTTGGAAGATGTTGGCTCCGCCTAGTGGAAGATGACGGTAAAACACGTTACAACACATCTCTCTACTACTGTCTCATTATTTCTTCATTTTGGATTCTAAAGAACACATGATAAAAAGGACTAGCAAATTTAAAAAAATTATCAAAAGTTTACTGGCAATTTACCAGGAAATAGAATTAAAAGCCAAGAGCTCACAAAAAATAATTTCACCATTAAATTGTACAATTACACTTTTTACATACAACCTGAGCTCTTCACTCTCGCTGGGGGGAAAATAAGGAATTTCCTCAAGGAGATTAATAAAGTATAATGTTTTTGTTTAGTTTGGATTTAACACAAAAACGCAAAGACAAGAAGCATCATTCTCATATTAGCAGATTATGAATGATACCGTTTAAATCATTGATAGAAATGAGTGTTTTTGTTTATTTAAATTACCAGGTGCTGAGTGTGAAAATGCAATTTTTCAATTAGAATCTATAGTGAAATTTAAACAACAAAAAATTATATTGAAAAAAAAACAAGTCATCGAAGTGGTAAAAGAAGAACATATTTATATGACTAAAACTTGTTGTTTCACCTGATTTTAAAATATTTTAAATGTAAAAATAAATTTTTAGAACTAAATGTGCATTCTTTTGTTGGCACTCCTGCCAGGTTACCGGCACCATGCTGATCTACTCCCTCTTCATGGTGGAGCTGTTCCGCAGCAACCCCATCGAGAGCCTGGACGAGATCATCTACTGGGTGAACGCCGTCAGCCGCGTGCTGGAGTTTGTGGTGGCGCTCTGCGTGGTGGCGTACGGCACGTGGGAGTCCCTGTTCGGGGAGTGGAGCTGGATGGGCGCCTCGGTCATCATCATCCACTCGTACTTCAACGTCTGGCTGCGGGCGCAGTCCGGCTGGAGGAGCTTCCTGCTCAGGCAGGAAGCGGCCAAGAAGATCAACTCGCTGCCCAGAGCCACGGCGCGGCAGCTGCAGGAACTCAACGACGTGTGCGCCATCTGTTTCCAGGTCGGTCGCTCTGACACGGGCTGAAATCAACAATACAAAAACACAATTTCAAGACCAACGTGGATACGACGCTTAATTTTCAGGTCAATTAACCAAAGGAGGGATCAGGATTTTAGCTTTTTGACCTAAATATAATATAGGCGTATGTTAGAAAAATATATATATTAAACATATTAACATTCAGGCACATGTTGGGTTAGTGGGTGTCCCTGGGCTTTTTACTAATGACTCACAGTTCAGTGTGACATTGTCCCCATTGTGATATTTTCCCCATCATTATCATATAGAGTTCCTAATAAATAATATTTCCAACTGTCAGGCGGAGACGATCCGCAAAGTGAGATATAATGTCACGAAATGTACTAAACGAACAATAGCTATGGAAAATGTAAATTTTTCCTTAATGTATAACAGTCTGCTTTACAGAAGAGGATGGTTATGGCACGTTCGGGTTAATAAATCTATACAAACTGACCTCTGTAGTAACAAACTAAAATGCACTGGTGAAAGAAACCCTGCTAAAAACAATGAAGACAACAGGCCAGTTTTGTGATCGTATTGCAGCTAGACTGTCTCTAAATCTCTTTGTTTTGTAAAGTGTTACTGGTGGAGAGTATAGAAATAATTAGCTGCGACACACGTACAAGGCCACAGGTAAAAGTGGAGAACAGCAGCACCTGTAGCAGGTGGTGAGGATGACAAATACATCATGAACCGACCTCTCGCGACCTTATTGGCTTCAGTTCTTGACGGAGAAGTGTGGCGTGACTGTGGAGTTACCCTGCTGTGTGTATTTCCAATACATGACATAGTTTCTACCTTTTAAAGCCTGTTTTTCCCGTATCTCCAGTTTGGCCCAACCCCTTTCTGTGCTGGTCTTACGCATTTCTTTGGCTTTGAGCCATGTTTTGTTTTGGGGTTTTTTAACCTTCAGTACAATGTCCCTCTTTTATTGTCAAGGAAGCAGCGAGAGAAATTCTTGTAATTCTAATGGGGAGAGCAGATAAAGACGAGATAGTTACAAGGAAATCTCCTGGTGAGAAGTTGTAAAAGTGTAGATGAAATCCAAGCTGAGAGTCGGTGACACACGGTGGAGCCGCTTTGAAAAATAGACGAGAAGTTCAGTCTGTTTTATTCTTGACCTATTCACAAAACTTGAAATACACAGTGTCAGAATATTTAAATATGGTCTTAGTTTTTAGATGGTTTTTCTATTTTTTATTTTCAGGATATATTTATAACATTCGGGGGGGGAAAAACACTTGAAACAATTAATTTTGAAGTAATGTGTGTCGACTTAACTGACAAAATAATGATATTATTCAATACCAATGGATTTGTCAAGATGCGCCGATATAGAATAGAAGTGACTACTCTGATCACTAAAGATTAATACATTTACACTGGTAATTGAAGGTAATAGCATTGAAAACAGCATTATACCTATTTTTATAAAAAAAAAAAACATATTGTCACTTTTAATTCAATTAAATATGTTTTTCTTGTCATGGCTGGAGGCTGAAATTGAACAAAACCCACTGTTCATAACTTTAAAATGGATGCAAGTTAGAATATAAGTAGAAACATTCCAAAACGTTTATAAAGATTATACATTTCCTCTGAATGGCTGTATAATAAAGTATTTGTATAGTTTATGCGGCTGACTGTATGTTGACCAAACAATAAAAACTAATCAGAATTTTTAAAACTGTAATAACTTTATAGTCTTTCAAGGGTTTGAATTGATGAACATTAATAAATCATGTAAAACTTTATTATTTGTCATAACCACCAAACTACACAGAGAGCTGCTTGAATTTTAACCAGATGTCGTTCCTCCCGTCACAGGAAATGAGCGCTGCTGTCATCACCTACTGTGGGCATTTCTTCCACGGTAACTGTCTCCGCAAGTGGCTGTACGTCCAGGAAACCTGTCCCATGTGTCACCAAACGGTCCGGCCCACTCCGCCGGGCCAACGCCACGCGTCGGGCGACGACCATGACGACACGCCTCCTCCACCCCCTCAGAGAGACGCCGGGCGAGATCCGGCAGCAGGAGAGGGAGACCTCAACCCGGACAACCCGGACAACGGTGGAAATCAGGAGATGCAACGTGAGGATGTAACTCCTGATCCCACCGAGCAGCAGGAAGAAGAGGTGGAGGTGGAGGTGGAGGTGGAGGAGGTGGAGGAGGAGGAGGAGGAGGAGGAGGGGGGAAGGTTCCAGAGAGGTGACGGTAGCGGCGAGCCGGCTGAACCTCGCAGTGATGCTGTTCGAGGTCTTCGTTTTAGCTCCAGTGGAGACTTTGTTGGATTTGTCAGGCCAGTGCTGCCAGGGGACCTTTCAAGTCCTTCACTTCCAACCCACACTCTTAACAGACTCTCCCGATGTCGGGATCGCGACAGAGACTCGCCACTGCCGTCGACTTTTAAACCCGTGAATGACGATACGTTACAGGGCCGAACTGAATCAACGGGACCTGAAGACTTTGCGGCTCCCCGGCCGAGTTCTGACGGGATGGCGGACTCGCGCAACAACTTTGATCCACTGGAGGTAAACGATACTGGGAACTATAAAGGGAGTGTCGAAATCCAAACCGTCGTCAAATCATGCAGTCAAAACTCTCAACTGTTGGAGGGAAGCGAACGTTTTCAAAACCACCAAGGTAACGGTACGTCCTCGGACTCGGACTCGGACGCGCCCGGAGGGGCCGCGGCGGTCCGACAGATCTGCCGGTCGACCTCCTCTTGCACAACCACGGACGTCAACGACTGACCGACCGACCAACAGACCGACCTGCATCAGTGCCTTGAAAGGATGTGAAGGACTTGTTCTCTGTTAGCAGGGAAGAATCAAAACACATTTGCCTTTTATATGTGAATCATTGGGGGGGGGGGGGGGGGGGGGGATGCCTCACGCAGCGCTGCCTGTTGGGACGAGAGCGTCCTCAGACAACGAACAACAAGGTACGTTCTCAGTGAGAGGGGTTGAGAGGTTTCCATCTGCTTGTGTCGAAGCACAATTACGAACCGTCAAAGACGTGGTGTGGTTTAACGGGAAGCGCGTATAGAAGATATCTGGTGCGCGGGGAGACATTGCATGTTTACCTCACAGGATGGCGTTGTGTTACAACCCGCAGCAACGTGACATTTATAGTGTGGAAATACAATCAGACGGTGAGGTTAGGAGTGAGCGTCTCCAAGTCCTTCCCTCACACTCTTAATGTAGCTGGACGAGGTTCAAGCTCCTTCTGAACCTAAACAAAGCCAATATGGAAGGTATGTGTGCTGCGAGGAGCTCGGGGGAGAGTTTGTTATGTAATCTCGTCTTCGCTCTCCTCCGAATTTCATCGTGTGTTTTGAGTGATTTTTGTGTGTGTGCTACCACTGCGACGGAGCTCGAACCTCTCCAGGATGTGTCCTGCTGCCCCCCACCCACCCTCAGCTGGGACGTCCGCGACCTTAATGTGGATAAATATTTTTTGGTATACGAGGTGATCGTTGTCCTCGGATGACGGCGTCCTCGTTACAACATGCAGCAGCGTGATGTCAGCGCCACCTTTTCTCCACTGGGAGGGAAATAACAAAACAACAACAAACAACAACAAAAAAAAAAAGGATAGAAATTTATCTTTAACCAGACAGTGTAACGAATGTGCTTCGGTTTAGCAATTAATTTGTCTGGGCTGAATATGACCGTGACATTATGTTGGGCTTTTGTGTAAATGTAAAGAAGATTATGATGAGTAATTATGAAGAATAAAATGAAAATGTGTGTAACGACAAAGCGATGATCTTTCTTCAGTGTTTACCGAATGCTAGCGGGTGATGTTTACTTTTACTTTTTATTTAATTTTGCTTTCCTCATAGTTTAGGGCATTTGTGTGGCAGCGGAGTGACTGAAATACTTCATTTATTTTCAGTCAGCCATTTGTACGGCGGTCCCTCTCCTCCTCCCAAGACTTTATCTTATGTTGTGACTGTTTTCTGTAATAAATAAATTATGACAGGCGCACAATGTTGTGGCTTGGCCCAACAAAGTCGTCCGTACATCCATCTTCTATCAACCATTATCCAGTGGTTTAAAGCTACCCACTGCCACACCGGGCAGCTGGATACACTGTGGATCAAATAAATAATTGACAGCATGATTCATATCTTAGCAGTAGTTTGCTTTCCTTTGTCTCCTTTTGTTCCATTTCTACCACATCATCTCTATTTCCCTTTCAATAGCTTTTTCTTCTCTCTGAGGTCATCTTTCACCTCTTAATGTGTGTTTTGCCATTATGGACGCCCGAATCTGTCCTTGCACTGCAAATGACTTGGCAGGTGTCAAGATTTAAAATCCTACTTTTAGACACTAGAGATAATTTGGCTTCTTTCAAAAGTTATTTACTCATTTTTAGTCCTTGATTCTACAGTATAATCTTGCATCTAGATTTAATAATCTTATTTCAAGGTTTTTTACCAAGTGAAGTAATATGTACTTGCTGCATAGACGTACAAGTTCTCTAGTAACTTTCTTCTCAAATTCAATATTGCAATAAAAATCTCTTTGCATAATAATTGAACTTAAGTATTTTTGATTTCAACCAGTTTTTAAAACCCCAATGATATGTTTTGTTTTATCACGCTATGTAATTGTGACACATTGTTATGCAATGATTTTAAAACTGCAATCGTCATTGGTGTCGGTCATTTAACATTACACACCCTGCACACACGAGCCAAACGATCTTTTATCTCCCTGGCGTTCTTGAAAAAAAAAACGAATCCATCCACATGCCACTATGAACATGACTCAACACAATGCCTAAAGGCCTGTAGTACATATGCCAGGCTTTTGGGGGCACTGTGACTCACCAGACACACCAAAAACGCAGAAGACACAGAAAACAGAAACATAGAAGTTCAGTTTCAGTAGCGTTTTACAATTTCACCACTCTGGGGCAATGTTTACACGTACACAGGTATTTGAAAAAAAATGTTTATATTTCTCTGGGTTTGAGCATTTACATATAAACGCAGCTACGATTCACCACAAACGATGATTCTTGAAAACTCTAGCCACAGTGCAGATCTGGATAATCCTCGCGTCTCCGGTTGCATCTAAAGTGGGGTAGGCGGATATTTACATCACAATTCGTGACATCGTGGGTTTTTTTCCAGGAATCTGATTGGCTATCATGACTTCATGCTTCTCATTACACTGCCCCCTACAGGTTTGGCTGCTCATAGCAGCTCTGAACCAGGTGTATAAACAGTGGGTGTCAATGAAGACTTTTTTTTTTTTTTGTAAATGTACAGGGGGAAATATCCGTTTTTGTAAAAAACTCAGATACGTGTAAACATGGCCCCGGGACTCATATTTTAAATAAAAAAAAAAAAAACACCACGATGATTGGCCAAAAATGGTGCGTTTACGTGAAATGGCGTTTTCTTGTGGTTGGCCTCTAAAATAAAAATAAAATGAATTTAAAAAAACTGGACTTGAGGTTGGGGTTGGGTTTTGGGGGGCTTGTAACTCAAATGTTTGACACCCAAAACATGGTATATTTGAAGTTCATAGCATTTCAAAGATTATCTGATGCTCAAAAAGAAAGAAAAAGTAAATTAAATGTGGGTCACGGGTGCTCAAAAGGCTGACAAGTCTCGACTGGTTAGTCATACATTTTTTTTCCTATTTCTCTAACAGGCTTGTAACCAATCTGCCATCACATCCGGCCCGGCGTCACTCACTGCGCAGCCGGCTGCACCGCCTGCCCACAGCCATAAAGCCTCCGTACGAGCTCCGCGGCCGCGAGTTGGATAACAGCAACGACCCGAGCCGAGACAAGAGTAGCTCCGCAAGAACCGGCTTTCTTCGCCCGGCTCTCACGCTTTACCCCACCTCCGCCGAACGGAATACAGATAAAAGTGTCACACGCCGGTGAAATTTACCGGGACAAAAGAGAGGAGTTATCGACGTCGTGTGTGAAACCCGGTCTCGCGCATACGTAGTAGTTTTTTTCTTTTTAGCTCGCTTGCTTTAGCCGGCTAGCCCGAAGAGAAAAAAAAAAAAAAGAGAGGCCGTCGAGTTGACGCGGCGTCAATTTGATTTAACAAGGGAAGCGGAGAATCCTGGCACATCACGGTTGCCCCCCTCGCGCTTCGGATCGGGAAAGCTAAACATTGACGAGCGGAAGACAGAGAGAGGATGGCCCTAAAAAGGATCCACAAGGTAAGAAGACGGCGTTCGTGTCGGCGAGCCGCGTTAGCTCGCCGCGCTAGCCTCCCACAATGCTGCTAACGCGAGCCCGCGAAGTTCGCCTCCGATTCGATAGTTCCGAATGAACCGAACTCATTTTGTTTTTGTTTTATTTAAATACTCGTTGTCCTGAAGTCACTGTATAAGCTTTAAAGACGACTAAAACACAAATTTGAGTCGTTTAAAATATTGGGTGTGCTTGAAAAATGTTAGATTTTTCCATGTTGACCTCGATTTTATCTTGACTATAGGATAGTAAAAGTTATGTAAACTGCACAAGATTGAAAGTGAAATTAAAATATCTATTATGAAACTGACTTTAGCTTGTCAAATTATTTAACTTGTGGATGTCTGTTTAAAATAAAAAAAATAAAAACTTTATCTCAACTTTATGTCGAGATAAAATAAATGTTAGTACTATAGATTCTTAAATATACATATTTAATGAGACTTTTACGTCTACCACCATGAAGTTGAGGCTTCCCACTGAAGTGTGTTGAATGTTTTCAACCTTTTTGTAGTAATCCAGTCTGGATTAGTCGCGTTGAAAGTTCAAAGCTTTTGATCTTGTTGCGGTTGAGACGCAAGTTATCTCATATTTTGCTTTCCCACTAATAAATCGTTGGTGTGACTGATGTTAAACTATTTGATTATTTAATTTAACTATATTTTAGCTTATTTTTGAAAGATTTTTTTTGAGTTCTGGTTCTTCGACGGACTGTAATTCCAGGTTCCCCTTCGCCCGTCGAATGTGAGGCTTGCTTCACGCTTCTCAGTCACCGCTCGCGATGCTCCTTTTTCCGGTTAAAACGAGGCGGTCAAACGTCTTGTGTGTTTTGTTGGGTTATTTTTTGGTTTTGTTTTGGGTTTTTTTTTTTTATCCACGAATTGTTCAGTAAACCGATTACGTTACGCCCGAGTGAATGTCTTTTAGTTTTTTTTATATACATTTACGGGAGCCGGCGTTAACAGGTGATGTCCGCTTGGCAAACACGACGAGGCTAACATGCTATGTGGCTAGCCGCTACAGTGTGTTTGCCGCGGCGGTGGAAAAAAAAAAAAAAAAGAGGCCGCATGTGTTGCCCAAGTCTAAATACTTATACCCTGAAGACACGTACAGTTCGAATACTGTTGGTTGGGACTCGAAACGCCGAGTTTCACACGGATGTCGTATGTGTGAGTCAGTATCGAGTCGACGGGCGAAACCTCGTCAATAGGCTGTATAGTGAAGCAGAACTCATGACTCATGTCACTCAGTGCGTTTTAGCAGGCAGCGCCGCTGCTCCACGATACATTTCCCCTGGTATGTAGACGTGTTTGTTCCCGGGTCTGTGAACGGGACATCACGGGGTGTGTGTTTGTGAACTGCCCTCAGCCGGTTTCAATGGAGGAAATTGGCAGGGGGACCGGTTGAAGTGTCGACACTTCGGGGTTTCATTTCTTCACTCCGCTGTTGACGAGAATATTCCTTCAGGGAAATCCATAAACTTTCCTGTAAATTTAGTGTGTGTGTGTGTGTACACACACACACAGCCAGGGTGGGGCAGAGGCCTTCCAACTCGCCTTCTTTCTCTCTCTCAAATAGCTGTCGACCTAAAAATAAGGAGCTGTATAGTGTACAGTAAATGTCCTGGGGTGGACCATGTGGCTTCAAAATGGGATCGCCATATTTAAGTGGGTCTAAAGTTTCTTTAAAACCTCGAATGTCTTGTTTTTCCCTCAACAGATATATTTTGATTACAGTCCATCATCATAAAGAGTACAAAACCTCTAAATATTTTCAATTTAAGACATCACAATCACCTGAGTATCACCACAGCTTTTTCACAGGATTTTGTTTTTAATTCTTGAGATGGTATCAGTCGGTTGATCTTTTCAGTTTTTGGGGGAAAATACTGCTTCTGTGTCAAATTCTTCTGGTTTATATCATGCGCAAACCACATCCAGAATCATTTTATACAGTTTTATAAAGCAAGTTTCCCCCTGTTAAACTGGATCTTCAAGCAACATGCTCTTTGAGCTTTTGTAAAACATCCATCGTATTCTATGAATTTTCTAGCTGACCATTAAAACTGGGGGGGGGGTTTCTTTATATTTGTTCGACCTGCGCTCGGCGAATCCTCATAAAACCTTCAGTGTTTTGACATTTACGTGAATTCCCTGGCTGTCAGTGGGATTGGCTTCGATTATGGTTGTTATTGCTCTGGGGGTGATGTAACAGGCCACACCTTTTTATATTTCAAAATTAAGAAATGAGCATCATAAAACACAGTATAGTTAACACTTACTTTGCTTTCATAGTTTTGTTATCCATGGACACCTGTGGTTCAAGACTTCCCCCAAAATTCTCTGTTTAGAGCCTTTTGATCTGTTTTCTCCAAAACATGACAGTGAAGCTAAAAGCAGGTGAACTTAACCACTCTCAGGTCCCTCCTGGACGAAAACAAGGTGCCCCCAGACCTTTGGAAAGTGTTGGGAAATAAGTGGAGTACACAGTGTCTCACGTGTCCTGAAGTCATTTATACCCTGGATGTTAAGTGTCACAGTCGAGTTCATCTTCGCACTGTTCTGTCTCTAAAGATCACATGGGAGACTAACTGGTTATTGTTGAAATCCTCTTTTCATTACAGGAGCTTAATGACCTGGCCCGTGACCCTCCAGCACAGTGCTCAGCCGGCCCAGTGGGTGATGACAGTAAGTGCCCCAGAAAACACTCTGTGTTGTTTCTCCCTGACCAGGACGACACAAGACCAGCCTAAAGTACTAAGCTGCCAATTGGCTATGTTTCTTTCTTAAATACACTTAAATTACTGATTGATAGATAAGATGAATATTGGATGAACTCTCACCTAGAAGCTGCCAGGATTGTCTTTAAAATCTACTTCCTGTCAGATCACATACCTTTCTAACATTTTCTCTCTTCTCCTCTGCAGTGTTTCACTGGCAAGCCACAATCATGGGCCCTGTAAGTAGAGCTACTTAATGTTTTACACTCTACTATAAAGCAGCGTCTTGTTTTTAATTTGGCGTTGAGGGCGTTTGTTTTTGCTACCTCAGGTGTAATCTTGAGTTAAAGGTTGAAGCTTGATTATTTTTTTTTTTTTATTATTTTTTTTTTTATATAATAAGGTGTGGCCAGGAAGTGCTGATGATGTGTAAATATTGTTTTCAGAGTGACAGTCCATATCAGGGAGGCGTTTTCTTCTTGACAATTCATTTTCCAACAGACTACCCCTTCAAACCGCCAAAGGTAAGTCATTCTGGATGGTCACTATTATAATTATTTTTTTTTCTCTTCTTTGTTTCGCTGAGTTGAGGTGATTCAAGGTAACCCGTCATTCATCTGTCCAAACACCCACTTGCTGTATCTGTCATGCAGTAAAAGTGTAAATGTCAGACCCCGGAGGCTAATCTACAACAGTTAATTATGTTTCTGGTGAACCTCAACAAGCACTTCTTGTAAGTGAAACCAAAGCTGACAGGCACGCATTGCGAACATGTTGTTCAGTGCTTGGAGATTTGTTTTTGGAAAAAAACAAAACGGCAACAAAAAAAACCTGCCGGAGCAGAAGTGACGTCAAACGTCACGGCTTCGTGTGGAGGAATTTTAAGTTACGTAATGTTGAAGTGTTGTCCTTTTGTCTCGTCTAATTTGTCTTTTGTCTTTGTTTTGTTTCTCCCTCAGGTGGCATTTACAACAAGAATTTACCACCCAAATATTAACAGTAACGGCAGTATCTGTCTGGATATTCTCAGATCACAGTGGTCTCCAGCACTTACTATTTCTAAAGGTATGGACCTTATGGAAATCATCAGTTTTGAGTGTTTATTATACAGTCTTGTCGTCAACTGAAGTGTGTGCGTTAATATTTCCAGCTTGAAATGTGTGTAAAAGATAAATTTCTGCTTATTTCTTCCCTCAAAACAAATGGCTTTGAGCTTCTTTTTTAAGATAATCATGTTAATGATGGAATCCAGCTAAATGATTTAGAAATATCTAACTTTTTGTATTTTTGATTTTCATAAGATAAATAAATCACATAAAATACAATTAAATTATTGATGACACATTGAAGTCTTTTTTTTTTTTTTACTAGCAGTTGAATAATAAATGGTTTGTCTGTTTCTTGTAGTTCTTCTCTCCATTTGCTCACTCCTATGTGACCCGAACCCCGACGACCCGCTAGTGCCAGAGATTGCACGAATCTACAAAACAGATAGCCAGAAGTAAGTGTGTTTTCACCACAACAGATCTCGTCTTTCAAAAAGGAACAAGACTCCTGATCTGATGCTGCATATTATCCACAATAAGTGTGACTCTTTTTAACACTGTAGTGGACTGTATAGGATTTTAAAATTCCCGTGTAACCTGGTGTCATTCCGTCAGGTACAATAAACTAGCTCAGGAGTGGACGACGAAGTATGCCATGCTTTAGGGTAAGGCCGAGAGCCAGCGCTGCACCTTGGCTACGTGCTGTGGGATTGAATGTGTTGTGGTGCTCAGGCCTCTGTGGCTTCACTGGAAGTTTGGGGTCTGAGTGCAGTGTGGTGTGTATGTATAACTGATCTGTCTCTAGGTACCGAGTCCCATCAGGTCCCGTGTTCACCTTTTTGTTTTTCTTTGAAAGCAGCAAGACTCCCTGCTGACGGTGATCAAACCAGTAATGCTGGTCCAACCAGACTATTGTGATTCCGTTGTAATCGACCACAGTTTATGTTCTCTGAGCTGGGATTTTCATGGATCCAGTAGTTAGTCTTTATCTATCCGGATCTTTTCATCTCATATAATAAACTGCAACTCGGAGCTTTGCAAGTGATTGACAATGGATGTTTATCAGTCCTGTCAAACGATGCACATTTTTAATCACAGGGCTGCTGTGGATTAATTTCAATTAATTCTAGGGAATGAATATACAGTTGAAGTATTAAATATCTTTTTAATATCAGTTCATGGTAACAAACTTTTTTCAGAACATTAATCCACATTGTTTTCCTGCTGCTCCTTCAGCCAGCTACAAACTTATCTTATTGACCCAAACAACACAGCGGCTTAAATGCAAACTTTGTGTTTTATTACGAAAACAGTTCCGCAAAATATTTCTGAAATCATTTGAGGCGAGAAATAAGCTGTGCCTTTGCTCAATCTGTCGTCGTTTCACATGGACGATGAATAGGGTGGACTTTAAAAACATAATAAATAAAATTGGCGGATCCTGTGGACACATACCTTCATTCTGCACTGCAGATGGGGAAACTGCATTATGCTTTAATACATCGTAATGATTAATCTGAATTGGTGCGTCAGTTTTGACGGACCTAATATATAGCACATATGCATATATACACAGCATTAAAATTAAGTGGTGACTGATGCTGAATCAGAGATTGAAAAGTTGTCAACCAGGAAACTGCAGTTTAAAAAAAACAACAAAAAAAACACAAAACTGCAGAGTAAAATATGAATATATTTCCCAAACTTAGACGTGCTTATAAAATCATAGAACTAAAATGTTGGACGTAGGTTAGAGAATAACTGAATAAAAATGAGCCTTCTGAGATAATTAGAAATTACAAAGTGAGACTGAAGAAGTAAGTTTAGATTAAAAAATATTAATATTGTTGATTTTTGTCAAACTATAAGCATTTCATTCCTCTAATCTGGTTCATGAACATAAAGTGCTTTGTAAAATGATAAACATTTTTTTAAACAGAGTTCATTCATCCTCGGTTTTTGCCAAACTACCTTAAATCAAGGATATAACTCCTTTAGAAAATTTGAAGTTCAGGTATGTTTTATGTTCATAATTACCTTCTGTAGTTACTAACTTCATGAAACAAGATCCAAACACACTGATAAACAACAATTTAAGGGGGGAAAGGTGAAAATCTTTGTATTACTAGATCACGGTGATGAGGTATAAATTATTACATTGACTCATGACTTTATTTAATAGTAATAATGAAGACTAATGCCTTCGATCAATACGCAGCTCCTGTGCTCGCCCTGAAGGAATCATAAAGTATTTTTCCACGTTCCTTTAAAAGCACACGTCAGCTGTGATGACTGAGCATAAAGTCTAGCAGGCAATGCAGCAGTGGAGATAATGAGTGTGTTTGCTGTGTGAGCAGATTAACGGCACAATAGGCAACAGCTGACGATTCTGCAGCTCCGTAATCGTGAAACAATATGATTTAACTCATTTTACCTCTGCGCTCTATAAGATAAACAAATTAGTCGAGGTTGCAAAGATGAATAATAAAAATGGAGTTTAATGACCACAATGAAACTTGATACCAATTGTTAAACTGTTGGTGCGTGAAAGCTGCTCTATTGAACATGGACTAAATTGAATTTTCTTATAAATCACTTTTAGTTATAAAGCTTCAGTTTGTTCGCATGTGAGCGTGTAGCCACTAACTCAGCATGTAAACCTGGTCTGGGGGGGCTGAAACAGGAAGGTTTCTCCACACTGTTCAGCAATAGCTTGAGTTGCTAACTGGGGCTGCACAATATTCTGAAAGTTTCGAGCGTCGTCTTGCCGAGTACTGACTCAACTTTAAAGCTTAAGGGACGACGTACGTCAACAGATGGATTCTTCTCTGGTAGATACGAGTGGCTGGGACCGTCGAGGTATGGGGAGAGATTACCGAGCTTCCTCATTGCCCTCAGGGGCCCTTACTGCAGAACTAACTGCCCCTCCCGTGGAGGCGGGGGGCAGTTAGTTCTGCGGCTAGTAAGATAAAACCAAAACCATCTGTACGTGGGACGAAAAATAAAAGTCCTCTTACAAGACCGAAATGAGACGGACGGACAGAAGAAACTGGAGTCGGTGTAAACATGTGGTTCTGCTTTCTGTGCAGCTTGTGAAATAATTACATGGAAGTAAATTTGAAGCCACTGCCCACTTATGAATATTCACCTCTTTTAAAGGGGTAAATGATCAAATGCCAGGATCAGTTCCTAAGCGTGTTTTTTATGCAGGCTGCTTTTTGGCAAGAACTGTTGGACTTTTGTCTTTCGGAACATAAATCCAAGTTAAAAGATGGAAGAGAAAATGTGAGCAAAGCGATTATTTAAAAAATAATAATAAATTTCACATTAAAATTAGGGAGCTTCTGATTACTACATCAACTGATAGTTAATGTTTCAGAGAAATGGCACGTCTGATAATTGAAAGTACGTTTTCACACTGTGCTCAACATCCCAGCATGTTTTCCTCCGCGCTAACGTGGCCTGGCCTGATGGCATGAGCTTCAAGACCTCTTGAATTTACCGTCCAGGCGTTAAAACGTGTTTTCGTCTCCTCTGTCGACAGATACTCCAGAACGGCGAAAGAATGGACACAAAAGTACGCGATGTGATGGCGTCGTGTGGAAAGCTGGTGGAAAACGATGTCGCTGGTTCAGACTTAAAATTCCCGGGATTCTGCTCTTTTTTTCACTTTATTATTTTTATTTTTTTTTGGGGGGGGGGGGTTGATCGGAGCATTTTGCCCCCCTTCTGTTTTGTTTTTGTTTTTTTTCCCACCTGCGCGCTCATAAGAAGATAGTGTTTTTTTTCTCTCTCTCTCTCTCTCTAGGACATGTGCCAGTTTCTGTTGAGTTTCAACTTCCATTCTGTATGGAGCTTTAAAAAAAAAAAAAAAAAAGCGACAAAAAACTAACACAAATCATATTTCTGAACACTCGGCTCGAGCATGCACCAGTGAGAGGTTTTTGTTTTGGTTTTTTTTTTTTTTTTTTTTTTTCTTTCCTTCAACCTGAGATTGGTGATGTTAGTCATTTTTACTCTGCACACACTTGGTAGAATTTGATGCTTCCGGCGAGCGCCGCCGCCTCTGGGCGATCTGCGGGTTTCTCAACCGAGGTTGACGGTTCCCTCGCCGGGTTTCAAAGAGCACTTGTAGCAATGCCCGTGTTTCGCCGTCTTATGTGAATTCAGAAAAAAAACAAGTCTCAAATTGGCCTAAATCCCACTTGAAATCTGGTCCGTGATGTCAGTTTGTCCCTCTGATCAATAGTATAGGAACTCTTATTACCTGGGGGGGACAAAAGGTGTATCTTATTCCACTATTAAAGTGTGTGTACAGAGAAGCACAGCAGTTATATATCAATGTTAAGGAAATAAAATATAAAGAACTTCAATGTTGTATTTTATGCATGTTTATAAAGGTAGGCTGTTATATGTTTCTGCAAATTTAAATGGAGTGTAAGACTGAACAGTTGGACAAAATTTGGTTCCCCTCAAAAGCTTTCTATTCCTTCTTTGTTTTGGGTTTTTTGTTTTTTTTTTCTATTTTTTTTGTTATTTAGAAGCCAGTAGCTGAGCAGTTAGTTTTATGCCCACTTGAACACTGTCTTCTTGTAGCCCTAAAAATATTGACGCAAAGCTAATGGTTGATAATCAACTTGTGGCTCTGTTTCATTTTAGTTTTCCCAATAAAGTTACTTAAACAATAAAAATGGAGTGGTGTGTTTTCTTTAAAATGGGACTTTTTACACCAGCTGGTCATCGTTGACTTTAATGTGTTTCTTTGCCAGAAATATATTTCTGATGTGGCTTCAGTTTTTCATGAAGTGGTGTCATTGATCTTAAGATTTCACAGGTGAAAGGGTTAATTTTACTGCTTTATACATTAAATATCTTTGCTCAGATACAGGAAGTATGTTTTTTTGTTTTGATAAACTGTTTTCGCTTTAAACATTTCCAACAAGACTTTTTAGAGTATTTATTTTTGCATATTCTACAAGTTGTTTAAAGAAGTATCTATTGTTTGACAAAAGATGATAACTCTGTGTTTCAAAAAATAACTGAGCATTTAGAACTTGAGTCCAGATAAACATGGGCACCTGAATATTCAAATCAGAACTTCCCACTGGTCATCTGTAGACCAGCTCATGTGAGGATAAACTCAAACTTTCCCAACTTGTAAGTTTTCAGTTTCCAGATTTGTCAATGAAACATGATTACGTCCGTCTTCAATACGTTTAGAATTTATCCAACTTCAGGGGTCGGCAGGGAGCCCGCCGCAAACCTGACAATTCACCATGTCCAACATGGACAACCACACTCATTATTGGACTTTACGGGTTAAAATCAACATGCTGGTGTTTGAGCCCGGACTTGAACCGGGTTCCCTTCCTGTGAGGCAAAGTACTCCACTGTCCATCCCACACCGTTATGGAAGCGAATATGGCTCAAAACTCAATTTGAAATGTATTGACAGAAATGCTTTTTCATTTTCAGCTTAAATGGCATTTTTTGACAAAAAGGAATCATCCAAACTGCATTTAAATTTTCTTTGACAAGGCTGCTTATTCTGACTTAATGAAAAATAAAAAGTAAATTAAGATTTAATTTTCAAAAGACACGCCAGCAAATGGTGAACAAATATCTTTAGAATCGTCATATTTAAATGCATTTGCAGAAATGCTTTTTCATTTCACGGATACAGCTGCATTGTCTTACTCTTAAATTAAATAATAGTTAATCCAAACTGCATTTTCATTCCCTTATTCAGGTTGTACATTTTATGGCAGAACTCAAAAGAAAACCTCAAGAGGGAATTGCTTTTTCGTTTTCATGTCCGACCTGCAGAAAAAGGATCCAAATTAAATTCGAATTGGCGTTTCCAAGCGGCGCGGGAGAGTGACGTCAGAGGTCGCTTTACTTCTGATTGTGCTGCGCATCTAATCTAATAAGCCAGGAGGCGCTTGTGCATATTTGAGCTTGAGCAAGAGAAGAGACATAAGGGGCAAAGCAGCTCTTTACATGTTACTGAATGACTAGAATCACTTGTTTGTGTTCAACGCTTATCGGGAGGAGCCCCGACTGTGGACCACAGTCCGTTCAGCCGCCGCACTGCGTTTAGTGGCCGCGGTACGTCAGTGACGATCGTACGCTCAGCGACTGCAAAACCTCACAGTACGTGAGCAGATCACTGAACAAGCAGCGTTCCCTCGCTCAGTCAGAAGGAGAGCGGCTGCTGACGTCACTCATCTGCGCCGCTTGAAAATGCGAAGTAATTCCCTCTTTAGGTTTTCTTTTGAGTTCTGTTACAAAATATGCAGCCTGAATAAGAACATGAAAATACAGTTTGGATGATGCATTAATACTTTTATTTATGAGTCAAACTGTGCAGCCAGAACCCTGAAATGAAAAAGCATTTCTGCTAATGCATTTTAATTTTCAAATTTGACATTTCAAAATTAGTTTTGTTCACTATTTGCTGGGAAATCCTTTGAAATGTAGAACTTAAACGTCATTTTCTTTTTCATTTTAATCAGGGCACATAATAAGCAGTCTTGTATAAGAAAGTTAAAATTCAGTTGGGATGATTGATCATTAATTTTTATGAGTCGATATTCCACTCCATTGGTCAGCATGCTCGCGCGTCACGTTCGTCGCGTGACAAACCCGGAACTGAGCCACCTGCAAACGCGACGGTAGTAAACAAGAGTTTTTGCAACTTTTAAAGAAAGTTTCGTCTCTCAAAAAACGTGCCAACTATGAGAACGAGTGTGAACGTATATATTTTCGCGTTGTCGTGTTTGTTTGGGGGGGTCTTCGCGGAGTTTTCTTCGCGGCTGAGCTTAAATGAGAATTGGACGCTGAGGAACTCCAATGCGTCTCTGTCGCTACCTGGCCAGGTGCCCGGCTGTGTTCACTCCGCTCTGCAGGAGCACGGATACATCCAGGTGAGACTAAAACTAAAACTCAGTCCTGTCAAAAGTAGTTCTCCATCTGTGGTAGCCAAACGACTCCCAACTCTTTAGGCCTTCCTTATATATTCACCTCAAGACTGAGTGTTTATGCTTGTGACAAATAGTTTTTTGTTTTTTTCTATTGATGTGCAATTTGTTGTATTTTTATTCCTATTGACTGTATGTAAAGGTATCAATGGAGCCCTAGAGGAAGCTTTGGCCAGCTGTCACTGAAGATCAATACGATTAACATCCAAACTAATCAATGTCAGCACCTGATCGAGGTCCTCACTGGTCTCTCAGGACCCTTATTACAGGTTCAATGATGTTTCCTATCGGTGGATTTCACTGGACAACTGGACCTACACCTCCACGTTCACTGTTTCTGCCACGCTCAGGTCTGATGAATCACTTTCCAGGCCAGTCTTTCACGCCCCGTTTCTGACTTTAACGCTTATTTTCCTCCCGACCAGGCTGAAACAGAAGGTGCTGCTCGTCTTTGACGGCGTGGACACCGTGGCGACGGTTTCTCTCAATGGGATCGTCGTGGGAACGACGGACAACATGTTTCGTGGATATGTGAGTGCAGCTCTCTGTCTTTTTCGCTCTCTTTTTTTCGTGTCAGTGCATCATGTTTGACTTCATGTCTGTTTTTTGTTGTTGTTTTTTTTTTTTTTTTGGCCAAGTAGGATTTCTCAGTGAAAGATTTGCTGAAGGACGATGAAAATGTGCTGGAGGTCACTTTTCTCTCTCCGGTTCTTTACGCGTCCAAGCAGAGAAACGCTCATCCATACAGAGTTCCTCCCGAGTGTCCTCCAGAGGTCCAACAAGGCGAATGTCATGTTAATTTCATCAGGAAGGTTCGTTCGCCCTTCCAGGTTTCGCCTCTGCAAAATGAAACTTTTTTTAAATGTGAAACCAGTTTTGTTTTTGTTAAATAAGTGAAATAGTCGACTTTTTACACACCTTGTAGGAACCGACTGTCACTTACTTAGAGTTTATTTACTTATTTTATTTTACACTTACTTGCCATTAAGTTTGCCAAGTTTTTTATTTGGCCTTTATTTGACCAGAAAAACCTTGTAAATATAATTAATGTCTTTTTCAAGAGTGTCCTTGCCAAAACAGGCAGCAGTCGATGAGGTTCCAGACAAAACAGGAAGATAAAACATATGAGAAAAATGTCAATACATTAAAAAAAAAAAATGCAGATTTGCTTTAAAAAAAGAGTTGTTCCTGTTTTGTTTGAGTTTTTTTCAGACACAAACTTTCTCTCAGTAAAAGTTTCATTCGGAAACATTTCAGGTCATGAATAATATAAACACACCAGCAGAAGAGAAAATTGCCCGAGGACACAAACACAGGAAGAAATACTTTCTGTTTATTAAAACTCCGTGTTTATATGTTATTCGACGAGTTAAAGTGAAGCTCTCTCGTCTGTTCCGGTGAAGACGCAGAGCTCCTTCAGTTGGGACTGGGGCCCTTCGTTTCCCTCGATGGGGCTGTGGAGGGGCGTTCGACTGGAGGCGTTCGACGCTCTGCGGCTCGTCCGGGTTTCCTGTGTTCCTCTCTACGGTGAGTCTTCGCTCCTCTTCATCGCTGACGATCCGGCTGCCTGAAACAGCCGACGCTGTTTGGATTGATTGTGACGCCAAATGCAAACGGGGATTTTCACACGTCTTGATTCTGAGTGTGAGGGGCCCGTGTTTGAAATTAATTACGTCACGTTTCATTTGCATAATAGCAGCTGGGCATTTAAAGTCACATTAAATGTAGATTCTCTTACATCACCCTTGAAGTTTGTACTTAATTTTCTTCCTCCCTGCTCCTTAAGGTCCTCTCATGAGATTTATATGGAGGACTAAACATGCCACACATAAATAAATAAAAAAATATGTCATTAATTAATTAAAATATCAGTTAATTCTATTTATGTTTGTTCATTTAAAAAACAAAAACAAAAAAAACATAATTATTTCACTATTTCATTTATTATTTCATAGTTCGGTGTTGCACTGCTTCATGAATTTATTGAATCTAATGAATAATTTAATGACCGATTTATGTATTTAATTCCAATTTTGATTAATTAATGACAAATTTATTTATTTCTCGATTGATCTTTTTAATTTTGGCACGTTTAGTCCTCCATAGATTGCGTGTATTCGCATCATTACTGGCATGCTTCAATGATTACTCCTATTTATTGTTATTTTCACTGATGTCATTCGTCCAGATTTCATCAGCGTCGAGTGGCGTGTGCAGGTGGAGCTTCTCGTGGAGTCAATCCAGACGACCGAAGGCCAAATTACTGCCTCCATACCCGAGCTGGACTTGGCGCAAACCTTCCAGGCCAAGTTTCTCCCTGGAAGAACAAAAAACATCTTCATCTTAAATATAAACAGGGTGCTTTGAAACTGTCCTGTCCGGTGGTCGTGTATATATCAATATCTATCTAATGAAAAAGGCCTTTAATAAGCCAATCAGCTGCTGAGAATGGTTGCCATGGTAATTACATTAGGAGACAAGCAGACTCGGGTGAACAGCCTCAAACAAGCCGTGACCGATCAGTCACACTCACTGGAAGGAGACAAAAACACCTCAACCTTTGTCCCGAACGTGTGTTTCAAATCCTTTGTTTTTAAAAGGGTAAACATTTCAGTGGTTGCATTATTCCACTGTAAACACACACGTCTCGCGCTGTGCACCCAGAAGTGTCCCGAAGTCAGCGTCTTTTACAATAAACATGTCAAAATACAGATTTAGTGAAACGCAATTTCAACTTTTGTGATTCACTTAAACTTTGAATGACATTTCTGCTGCAAAGTAAAACCCGAGGCCTCCGACTCCAGAGAAGTTTTTCATTCATGTTTTAATAGACAATTTAAAGTCGGCGTTGTAAGTACAATCGTTAAAAAAACAAAAACAAACAAAAAAACTAACTTTTTTTTTTCCTTCTTCATCCAGAGGAAACAGGTGAAGCTTTGGTGGCCCAGGGGACACGGTGACCAACCATTTTACAATCTCACCATCGAAGGATTTCAGGATTTATTCCTGAACCCACACAAGGTCAGAGGTCAAACACATGTACACCTAGAAGTTTTACTATGAGACTGTCTCTACCTGTTTGACCTGTTTGACCTGCTGCCCTCGGGAAGGCGCTACAGGGTCATGAGATCAAAAACGAACAGATTCAAAAACAGTTTCTTCCCCAAAGCCATAACCACTGTGAACTCTTGTATGCACTGACTTCACTTTACTTTACTTACAGACTACCTCATAATGTGCAATATAATTTTTATCCTGTAAATACACTCTGTACCGTTCACAGGACTGGACCGTGCACCTTACCCCCTACACCCCCCACTCTCCTTCTTGCACTATATTCTGCCCTTTTTAACTGCTGCACTGTCACTGCAGTTGTTTTTAATCTCACTGTACCTGTACATGTGACAATAAAAGGCATTCTATTCTATTCTATTCTATTCTATATAAACATCTAATGCGATGAATGGAAGTATTAATACTCTGCGTTTCTGCCTCAGGTGTATTTCCGTAGAGTGGATCTCTACCAGGGGAAGATTGTTGGCACTCTGGGTTTGGGCTTTTTTTTCCTAATCAATGAGAAGCCAATTTTCCTGAAAGGCTCCAACTGGATCCCGGCCCACTCCTTCCAGGACCGAGTGACGTCCGCTGTGTGAGTTCAGGGTGGAAATCTGCGTATTAAAGGGATTTATTTGTTTATTACCTTAACTGACACCTTCACTCTGGGTGTTGGCAGTTTAAGAAACCTGTTGCAGTCTGCGGTGGACGCCAACATGAACGCTCTCAGGGTGTGGGGAGGAGGAGTGTACGAGCAGGACCAATTCTACGACATCTGTGACGAGATGGGCGTCATGGTAACGGCCTGGGTCTGCCGTTCAGACCAGATCACAACTTATACTAAGACTTTCACGTGCTTTCTGTGTATTCTGGAAAAAATTGGTTTAGTTTTGAGCCTTTATTTTGAAAGAGGAGCCAAATATGTTTTTTGTTTTGTTTTTTTAAATGCAGAAATAGCCGAGTCCTCGTTTCACAGAAAAGGTTTTTTGTGACCCTGATATTTGAGTGATTGATTGAAATGTTTATTTCGAATAGGAAAACAATAAGAAAAAAAGAAAAGAAAATTAACAACAAAGTTTTCCTCTCAAATAATAAATAAATGAATAACAGTAATAAAATAAAATAAATCAAGAAAAACATCGTCAGAGAGTATTCGAAAAGGAGTGAGAAGAAGTAAAAACTTATTTACTCTCACCCCTTGTCACAAATAAATAATATAATTACTTCCATCTCTTACACACACACACACACACACACACACGTCCTGTGCAGCACATAGAATATATATACATACACGTCCATTCATACATATCTACAGACAGACATGAACACCTGTACCCACACACAAGCCCACAGTGCAAGGAAAGAAACGAACAATATAAATAACCAAAAGAAATGACCAGACATTTGCCCCTAAAAATAGCCTAGTGATTCATCGACAGTTTTCTGTCATTTATTTAATAAATTATTGTTGCGATTCTCTCTACATACAAACTCGAATAATAAGGAAAGACGAGAGGAAAATAAAACAGAAATACATTTTTTCTATTTCAATTTAGTCTTTTTCTTCTTATTCTTTCCTGGTTTATTTTCTTCTATTTCATCCTCATTGTTTCCCTTTTTTTTTTTTACTTTTCAATTTTTTCCTCTTGCTCATGATCCTCATTATTACAGGATCAGATCATTTAAAAAAAAAAAAAAAAAAAGGTTCTTAATTGTCTTTTCGGTGCAGCAGCATCATTTCGGTGCAGCAGCATCATTTCGGTGCAGAGGACTGTATCGATGCACGGTTCTGGTTGTGTAACGGCGCCGTGACTCACCACCATATTGCAGAGCAGATGGCGCTTTAACGTGTTAAAACCTGTGTCTCCAGGTTTGGCAGGACTTTATGTTTGCCTGCGCTTTGTACCCCACCGATGCCGACTTCATACAGACGGTCAGAGAGGAAGTCGTGCAACAGGTGAGTTTCTTCACTGCCGCTGTTATACATCTTCTATCTGTACGTTTGAAATACTACATTTATACACATTAGAAAACGGCGTACAGAAGCAGGCTGCTTCAATATTTCCATGCAGCAGGTGAAGCGAGGCAGCGACTCTACACTATTAATATCATAGTACTGTCAATGCCGTCTTTTCTCCACCAGGTGTGGCGTCTGAAGTCTCACCCCTCCGTGATAATCTGGAGTGGAAACAACGAAAACGAAGCGGCTCTGGCGACGGACTGGTTCAACATCCCGGCTCCTCAGAGGCCCGAATACGTCAAAGACTACGTGACGCTTTACGTGATCAACATCAAGGAAATCGTACAGGAGGTGGGGCGTCTCAGTCTTTGTGTTTGGAAGCTTCTTACTTACCGCCACCATGATCCTGAACGCACAGAACCTTGTCTGATTTGCTATATTCGCTTGACAGCGGCGACACATTTGCCCCGAATATGACGTTTATTTATTTATCGTTTTTGACGCCGGCATCGTACAAATCAGCGGTCAATCCCATCTTAAATATTTGTAATCTTCATTTCCCCTAAATGCTGCAGGTAAGAACATTGGAAGCTGTCCAGAGTTCTTCTTATCACAATCACAGGTCATCTTCATTTAAAAAAAACGGTACAAAAAAAATGGTTTTCACCAAGTACAGGGACGAGGACGGTCTGTGACACTGCTGTAAAAATTATTTATTATTCATTTACTATTTTTCTTGTTAATTTGGACATTTTTTATATATATATGTATATTAATAACATCATCAGGTCACATACATATATATATATATATATATATATATATGTGACCTGATGATGTTGGCAGGAAATGAGCATAATCTTAATTTATTTTCTCATCATTAAACATGTATATGGATAAAGAACAAAATTTATTACATAATGCACCGAATTATTACATTTTCTTTAAAAAAAAAAAAGAAAAGAAAAGTGGAACACCCTTATTTTGTAGTAACCGTTGCAAAATGTAACAAGTTATTACAAAATGTGGTGTTATTACATAATGAGGTGAAAATGTCTTACATTATTACATATTGCGCCGTTATGACATAATGCTGCGCTGCACACGTTGTAGTAAAATCTACATTCTCCTTCAGGAGGACCCGAGTCGCCCTTTTCTCGCCTCCAGCCCCACAAACGGGGTCGAGTCGGAGCAGGAAGGGTGGGTGGCCCGCGACCCTTATGACCCCCTCTACGGGGACGTTCACTTCTACAGCTACCTCCTGGACTGCTGGGACTGGAGGACGTTCCCCCGGTCGCGCTTCACCTCCGAGTATGGCTTCCAGTCCTGGCCGTCCTTCTCCACCCTGCAGCCGGTGACTGAACGTCACAGTTTGTACGCCGTCGTTTCTTTTCACGACGTCTTTGCTGATGCGGGGGGTTTCTTCGTTTTGTTTTTACGCCACTCAAGATTTCCAGAGAGGAAGACTGGAGCTACGACAGCAGCTTCTCGTCTCACCGCCAGCATCACCAAGACGGAAACCGGCAGATGTTGCAGCAGGCGGCGCTGCACTTCCTCCTGCCGAACTCCACGCAGCCCCTGAAGAGATTCACAGACACTCTTTACATCACGCAGGTAAAGAAGGAAGGAGAAGCTCTGGATGTAGGAAAGAAATGAACGCGCGTGTGACTTGTCGTCGCGTCCGTGTGTTAAATGTGCAGGTCATGCAGGCGCAGTGCGTGAAGACTCAGACGGAGTTTTACCGCCGGAGTCGGAGCGAAGACGTCGAGGGCAGAGGTTACACGATGGGCGCCCTCTACTGGCAGCTCAATGATATTTGGCAGGCGCCGTCCTGGTCGTCCATCGGTCAGTGAAACTCTGCAGAACGTTCTAGGGGGCGAGTGTAAAACTCCAGTTCGGGTTCTTTTCTCTGGAGTTTACATGTTCTCCCTGTGCATCTCTTGGTAATTTGTTTTCCTCCCGCAGTCTACAGATTAATTGGTGACTTTAAAATTAGTATTTTTAATTAATTTTGTCAACTCTAAGGAGTTATTTAAGCATATTTTAAGACTTTTTTTTCCCATTTAAGACCAAATTCAACATCTTTTCAATGCAAGTCTATTGGAATGTGTGAAACTAATGATAATCATACTCATTTAATTATTTTTACCTAAAAGAAAATGTGATTGATTCTCACGAGATGCCTGTGAGCAACTTGTGGTACCTTTGGTTTTTAGAAAATAGTGAAGCAAGAGGTAATTTAGTCACATTCAAACACAATATCGGTTGCATTTATTCCTTAAATATATTCTTACAAAATGCCTTTTTATGTGAAAATGATCAAATGCATATATTTTAATTCTGCTATCTTATTTTCAAATCATTCTTTGCGCTTCAAGTTAAATAGGCAGCTTCAGTGGGTTTTTTTTATTTTTAATTGTTAAATAATTAGATACAGTTTGGTCTTCTGTGATAGAGGACAACATTTCTGGGACACAATAATCAAAGTTGTCCATCTCTGATCAATAATAGGATGTGTTATTCTCAACGACGGGATCTAATTATGACTTTAAGGATGCATCGGATGTAAAATGGAGAAAGCAGCTCATTATCACAGTGAAGGGTGAAAATGTTTTCACTCGATTTCAAAAAGAGCAAAAACAATATGATCATCTCTGGTTATCCCCGTGTAGTCTGGGAACTTTGTAGAGATTCGGCCACGAGTAAAAAAAAAAAAACACCAGTTATGATCCTAATAAATAGCCTGAAGTATAAATCAGCTGTTGCGAAATGCTCCTTTGCTGTTTCCTGTGTGCAGAGTTTGGTGGGAAGTGGAAAATGCTGCATTATTTTGCACAGAGCTTCTTCGCCGCCGTCCTCCCAGTCGGGTTCGAGGACGACGACACGATGTTCATCTACGCCGTCTCAGACCTGAGTCACAGGCAGAAACTGAGGACAGTGGTACGTTTTTACTGAATTCCTTTCAAATGTGTTTATTTCCATTATTTCAATAACAAACTGCATCCCGGGTCGTTCTCATCCTGTCTGTCGCCTCGTCCACCAGGTCACCGTGTATTCCTGGTCTGATCTGGATCCCGTCTGCAGCGTGACGTCAGACCTGTCGCTTGTGCCCCGCGGCAGCGCCGTGCCCGTTTTCAAGCGGCCCGTCGCCGCCCTGCTGGCGGGATGTGGACGCTGCACCCGCCTCACCTGCCTGCTGACCTTCCACCTGGAGGATGGCGGCGGCAGCCAGCAGGGTCCCACCAACCACCACTACCTGTGCTCCCCGAAAGACGCCCAGGGGCTCCAGAGAGCCAACATCACTGTGAGAGGCTTCTTTTTACACAGAAATTAAATAATGTTATAGTTTAGAGGAAAAACAACTACAGGCAACAGAGATCTCAATTTAAAAACGGCGCTATTTTTTTTTTCCCCTCTGCAGGCTCAGGTGCAGGAGGATCAGAGCGGCTTCACCGTCACCCTCCACTCTTCCTCCGTGGCGCCGTTCGTCTGGCTGGACGTGGGAAGCATCCCCGGACGGTTCAGCTCCAACGGCTTCCTGATGGTTTCCAGGAACGTGACGGTGGGTTTCACCTCGTGGCGCCCCACCTGCGTCTCGGAGCTCTCCGCCTCCCTCACCGTCACGTCCCTGACGGACGTGTACTGACCCCAGCGTCCGGGCCGAGTGAGTCCAGACGTACTGAACGATGCTGCCGAATGCAGATTGTCTCAGATTTTACATTCTTAAGACATTTGCAAACATAAGACTTAATTGTCCACAAAGTGGAAATTTGTTTGTTTCTCCAGTGACGTTGTGCCGAGGAAATTATAATCACATAAAAACCATAAAGAGTATTTTATCTTGTCCTAAATGATTTGCAATAAATATTTTTTATATTTTACTTCACATCTATAAGATATTTGTGTATTTGTACATCACACCTGCTCCTGCTTTCTTAGAATAAAGTCTGTTATTCCAATTCTATATGCAAACGAATCTAAAATGAAAAGAATTAAAAGTCATGACTAAAATCAATGAGAACATTGATTAACTGACTGATAGATGACTTAAAAAGAAATATGTATATATTAGTTATTACACTTTTTGTTGTTTCTGATTTGGGCTTTGAAGTCATTTTAGCCAGAGAATGATCACAATTGAATTTTCAGAATATCTGAATTCTTTTTTTTTTTGTGTTATCTAAAAAATAACCAATCTTTTTTGTGTGTAATTTACTTTTTATTTCTTTTTGGAACATTAACAACAATACAACATATAAATATTAAGAGAGAACAAAAATAAAATGAATTAATTGTGCCGGCCAAATAAACTAAAATACATATTTTAACCAGTACAAACATTCACAGAGTAAGCAGTGGCAGTGTCCATCATAACCAATTGATTCTGGTTTTCCACACTTTTCTTGGGTTGTTCACAAAGTGTCCAGCAGGTGGCGGCAGAAACATTTTAACTTAACTCACGTTTTGGATGTTTTTTTTTTTTTTTTTTACTTCCAGCTGTTTATCTCTTTCTCTTTTTTTAAAGTGAGCAAACGGACACGCAGCTGCTGCGCGCTGGGACTCACAGAGTTAAACATCCTGTGTGATCCCCCAGCCTTGCAATCTTAGCAAACATACACACACGCACTCCTGCACCCTGAACTGTGTGTGTGTGTGTGTGTGTGGGGGGGGGGGGGGGGGGGGGGGGTGCGTGTGTGTGTGCGTTTGTGTGTGTGCGTGGGGGCACGTTGCATACCAAGTGAGAAGTCAAGTCACAAAAGAAAGCATTGAATCCGTCAGCGCACACGCGGTCGGTCACCTCCATTTTTCCCCCCTACTCTCCAGGACTGATCTTTGAACCTCCTCCACCTCAGACTGTGTCCGTGGATCCCTGCCAGCTCACAGCTGCAGCTCCGAAGCCCCGAAGCGGTCAGTGTGACTGGAAAACTAAAGGCTGCGGAAAGTCACTAAACTCAGATTTTGCGCTGCGTCTCCGCCGTCATGGATCAGCGTTACGCACGGACTGCACGGATATCCCGATTCTTCTCTGAGGACTAAAATGCTCTCAGCGGTGCAGAAATAGATTTTTTTTTTTTTTTTTTTTTTTTTTTTTTTTTTAACTAAAACAAAAAAAAAAAAAACACCATTGAAATAGAAAATATAAAGGTTTTGGAGTAAATATGTTAAACCCGGGATGTTTGATCACGTGCGCTTTGTGTTTTATTACAACGTGCCAGAGCGTGAAAGTTTTTGGCAGAGATGGAGAGAGCTTTCTGGAGAATATCTTACACTTTTTTGGTGAAAATTCATCCATTACGACGGATCATCTGGAAGATTTACTGCATCTGATCTCAGCCAGAAGGTCTCGGTTAGTAATAGATGAGAATCTGGAAAGCCAAGAGGTGGGTCTTTCTATTCACACAATTTCAACCTATTGATTATTATTTAAGTCTTTCATTGTGATTCCACCAACTTAAACCAGGTGATTTTAGCGGTGTCACATACTTATACACATACAAGTGTGATTATTAATGCGTTATTGGGTTAAACATTCTGTGTCTATTACATTTTCATTTTTATAAAACAAGGTTTGTCAAATTGAAACTGAAAACAGGTAAAAAAAAAAAAAGACTTAAACATTTAGTTTTTTTGTTTATATGCAATGCACACAATAAAAATGTATATAAAACATAAAGTACATTATAAATCAATGACATGTTGCAGATCAAACCATATATTTCAACACATTCATGCAGAAAACGAGAATATTTCAATCTACTGAATAATTTAGACAAATTGAAAAAGCTCTTGTTGTTCTTGATTGTTAGTTTTTGTATAAATGTCACACTAATAGTTCTATAGTGATAAAACTTTATCTAGATTCAAGACTAACTGACTTTACTACTACTTAAATTATACTCAGTTACAAGTAAAAGTAGCCCCTCCTTTTAAAGATACTCAAGGAAATGTCTAAAGGACTAAAACAAACTGAAATTACTAGTTACTTTTTGATTGTATTGTCAAAATATTTATAAATGTCAGCTTAAAGGACATCGTCTCGAAAATATACAGTTTTGATTGATTAATGTAATTCCAGTCCAGACATGTGGTCTCTTAGTAATAATAAGAATGATATGACGTATTTATTTTGCAGCCTTCATGTTTATCTGCAGTTAAAAGTGCTTCAAATCAAACTTAAAGTTGTGGGTGACCAACACATTAAAAACAGGAATGAAGGGGTTACATTAAACAAGAAAAATCCAGAATGACACAACATATAGTACTCTAAACATACTAATAATCACAACTAACCCAAACTACTGCTTATTTACAGTATTTGGAAATACTTTCCAATTACACAGTAATACATAGTAGTAATAGATGCTTTAAGTGTTTCTGTGTTGCTCAATTCTAATTCAACATCTTATTTAGTTCTTGCTTTTATACTTTTCAGTTTAGTTTCTTTGTCTTTGTCCTTATTTGCTCAGTTTGCATTGATTTGTTCTCACTGTGTTTCGTGGTCGTTTCATCTCTTAAAAAAAGCTGCGTTGGGTTTTTAATTTCATCACTTCGTATCTATTTGAACCCATTCTGTGTGTCTGTTTCATCAGTTCTCTTCTTCCTCTGGTCTTTTCTAACCTTTGTTTTCATTTTGTCATTATTCTTTTTTTAAATCTGTTCATTCTGTGTCACACTTCTCTCTCTTTTTGATCATTTTATATCCTCTTCAACCCATTCTAAACCTCTTGTTACACAAAATGACCAATGTTTGCCTTTAAATTGTTTATCTTTAGTGTATTCTACTTGATTAGATCATTTTGTATTCGTTTGTTACCTCTTTGTTCTGATCTTTTGCATCATATGACTCATTAACACCAATTTGTGTCTCACTTTGGTCGATTAACTTTATTCTTCATGTTCAACAGCCAAAGTTCAATAATTGTTTTCACTTTCAACTCCAAACAATGCGATCAAAATGCTTTCTTAATGCTTTAAAGTTTAATTTCTTCACCCAAACAATAGTAGTAAAAATGTGTATGGTAAAATAAATGAGCGTTATCCTGTGTACCATGTACGTGTGCAGGGAAAAGGAACATGAATACCGGCAGAATGAACGTGATAAACGAGCGAAATGTTTAAAAGCGATGAAAGAAGACGATTCATTTTGCCCTCCTGCCCCTCAGTGTCCCTCTGCTGAGCAGATCTTGGGCCACTTTGGGTTCAGTAATGTCAGTCAGCTGACTGTGGGACATCTGGGGACGATCTGCCCCGCCGTGTTGACCCAGGTGCTGCTGCCCTCCTGCCCCTACACCGCCCCCAAAGCCCTGCTGCCTGTCGACTACTCTGGTGAGTTGCTTCATCCCGACGCCGGTTTATTTGTCCGGACCCCTGCAACGCAAATAATTTACAGTTCGTGGAGGTTTGTTGCTTTGAATTTGATCCGTGAGCTCTTTGGATCTTGGATTTTAAGAGTTATTTCAAGACAATGTGATGTGGTTGTGGGTTTTTTTGTTTCCAGCTCGTTGCGTGGCGTACACGGGCTGGATTTGAAGTTGTAGTTGCTGTTTGTTTAATTCCTCTGTGGTATTTTCATGATACAGTTGACATAACTGCAACAAATCTGCTCTCGGGCGAAGCACAAGTTGCATTTTTTTTGTTATTTTACAATACAAAAGTTACAGGAGGTGAGCAGCTTTTTGCACACACAGACATTTTCTTTAGGGACATACCAAGGCCTTATCGAGAGTTTAAACAATAGGGCACAATGAGAACAACGGGCATGGAAAATATTTATTATTTTAAAAGTCAGGAACTTTGATTCTCTTTTGCTCATTCCTTTAATTTGAAGGCCTCCGCAGCAACCTTTATTGGAGGCCACTAAAGGGGGACATGGACCCCACTTTGAAAACATGGGGATAAATCACTGCGCCCCCCCCCCCCCCCCCCCCCCCCCCCCTTTACACACCGGGGGTAATGGCTCAGTTGGCGGAGCAGGTTGTTTTCTGTTCAGTCCTCATCTCTGCCTGTTCATGTGTTCACTGTGAACACCAGTGGTTTGTGCACCTTGCAGGAATGGGTGGCCGTGACAGATTCCCTGGGCCAGGAATCGAACCTGCATCTTTCTTGCTGTCAGGCGAGGATTTTACCACGAAACGACCCTTGAAATACTTCAAGTGAGCTGCAATGACCGTCAACAAAAGTGTAAATGGAGACGAGGGAAATTGTTTAAAAAAGGTCGAAGATGTTCAGAAAACAGTCAAACTTTTGCGGAATTTTGAGTCGTCGAGACATTTTGTGATTTTTTTAAGTGATTTAGACATTATCCCTGAATATATTGTAAGTTGTAGGAGCCATGTTGGATTTCCCATGCTGCTGAAATGCACTTTGCGTCATTCATCCGGGCAGCGTTTATACTAAATGTGTTGTCTTAGCATATTTGATTTCATTTTTCCAGGTCGGAAGCTTGACCTTGGCCTGGTCATCGGTCCTGGAAGACATCTCAATCGTCTTCATCAGTTCATGCTCTTCCTTGACAAGACTAGTCAGCCTTGTTGTGTCTCGAAACCCATATTTTAATATTCAAGCATGAATATGTATGTTAAAAGTAAAGCATTTTACTCTTTCATGAAATATATCAGCTGGTTTTGATACTGACCCATCTTTTCCTTTGTGTTCTCGTAATATCGAGACTATCTGACACATGAACGTCACCCTGTTCTTATCTGATGTAGAACTAATTCATCTGACAAGAGGAGATGACCTTTCAATAATTGTTGTGCCTGCTCTGGTAACAAGGCACAAAGATTAACGTCCGAGGCAGCTGTTTTTTATTTTATTTATTTTTTTATTTTTTTATTTTTTTATTTTTCTGCCAGTTTTTTTTGTATGAATAACTAGACCCGCACTGTTGTGAGCACAGACACAAAAATCACATCAAAACATGCGAAATGTCTGGAAATAGGTTACTTCGACTTTTGATTACAATTCACCTAAGGATTTAAAAAAAAAAAAAAAAAAAAATGTGCCATACAAAGTGGATGAGGAGAGGCAGCCACACAAAATTTCCTCTGGAATTTTGTAGTTATTATTGTGCTTTATTATTATTATTATTATTATTATTATTATTATTATCGAGTAACTTGTCCCACATCATTGAAAGCAGGGACACAAAAAGCACATCAAAATTTTCAGAACATATGGGAAGAAGTTGCTACAACTTTTATTAATGATTCCACGAACCGTTTCCCAAAAAATTCCAAAGAACTGTGAAAGAAATTTCCCGTACAAAGCGGAAGGGAGAGGCACCTCATGGAGGAGATGATGGGAGAGGCACCTCATGGAGGAGATGATGGGAGAGGCACCTCACGGAGGAGATGAAGGGAGAGGCACCTCACGGAGGAGATGAAGGGAGAGGCAGGCAAAACATTTTCTCTGTGGAGAACACACAAAATAGATCCTCCCTATTCGCCAGGTGAAGAGGTCGTCGTTTGTGTAGGAGCCTTGTATGCGGTGCAGATAACCCATGTGCTCATGTGTGTTTACGTTTGTGGAGTTTGACACTTTATCACTTCACCAGTCCAGCCCGTTCAAGATGATCCTGGGTGTGAAAGTGTAAATGAATCCCTGTTTATCCTCCGTGCTTTCTGGCCTCACAGTCTGGGGTTATGGCTTCCTGGCCGTCACCGTCATCAACCTGGCGTCTCTGCTGGGCCTCCTGCTGATCCCCTTCACCAAGAAGTCGTATTTCCCCAAGGTGCTGACCTACTTCATCGCCCTGGCCATCGGGACGCTCTTCTCCAACGCCGTTCTCCAGCTCATACCCGAGGTTCGTAACTGCAAAGCGGCAGGAGTCGAGTGTCTGTCGGATGGAGCTTCTAACGCTGCCCCCGTCGCCCTGCAGGCCCTGGGCTTCGACCCGAAATCCGATAACTACGTGGCGAAGGCGGTGGGGATATTCGGAGGGTTTTACTTGCTGTTCTTCATGGAGAAGATACTGAAAATGGCTCTCCGCGTGGAGCACGAGGTGAGATAACCGAGCGGTTAGCAGGTCTATCGGCCACAAAGCAGTTTTCTTTTACTGCCCGTTGATGTCATGTTTTCCAGGTTTGTATCTGCACTTCAGTATCTCTGATTTATTGTGGCAAGTCGATGCTTAACCTAACTTTATCACATATTATAATCAGTATTGAGAGTGGCACGGGGACACTGGGAGTTCTGTAATCGTCATGTTAAGATGTGAATGACAGGCCTCTTGTGAGGATAATAAAAGAGGCACTAAAATATAGATTTTTAAATCAGTAGGGTATTATTTATCATGTGCACAAGGTTTAATCTATTCATCCAGGAGTTGTAACTGATACCAGCTGACTGTGTTCACTCATATAGGGGAAATTTACAACTTCAGATATCTGCTTTTGAACTGTGGGAGGAAGCCAGAGTACACGGAGAACGTGCAAACTTCACTACTGTCTACCAAACTACCTTCAGAAAATAGGTTAACAAACTTGCTGAATAATTATATCAAATATCCTTCATGCAAAAATAGCCATAAATTCCACATGAGTACCGTCTTACTACAATGACTGAAATGAGAACTTCTGGGGGGAGGTGCGGGTCAAATGTAAAGCTTTGCTCCCGAAAGCACAAAACATTATGTAAGATTACACTGATAAAGGAAAAACTCAGCTAAAAATAAAAATACATACAATTACAAAATACCAAAATATTTATTTATTAATTGTCAACCCCCCACTTCCACAGTTCAGATGAAATTCACTATCAGTTTTGACACCTAAATAATCCATATATGAGCAGAGGCATGAGGAGTAGGCCCGGCGTCGAAGGGTTAAATTGTACAGAAACATAGAACACTGGAGAAGTCGGTGCAGTTAGAACGACCGATGGTTTAGGGAAATACAGATTGAGCCTTTGACCTTTTTAACTGGAACTCTGAATTGTCCTCGTCGAGGTTAAACACTTTCACATGTCTCATTGGTCCAGAAACCTTCCGTATTCTAAGTTTCTAACTTCTCCTTGATTTTCCTCCGTTTGAATAATGGATCATAGGAGCTGCATTCAGAATCTGCTGTGTCTGTGTGAGCTGGACTGGCTCCGCCCACACATGCCCATCTTGGGAAGAGGAGGAAGTACTTCCTCTGGTGGTGCCATGTGCCAGAGCAGAGCTGCCTAATTGTGGGAGGAGTCAATGGGAGGGCCTACCTTGATTGTGATTGGCTGAACCCCCGATGACACTATATAGGGTTTGATTTCTGATTGGCTGGTCGGAGCAACACACTTTTTAAAACCTGAAACAAGCCGGGGAGAGAGAGGACAGACTGTCTTCACTTCTGGGGCGTCAGTCCAGGTATTGGGACGATTAGTACTGCTGGAAAACCTTTAGAAAGTGAAGTTTACATAATATGACCCCTTTTAAAACAAGTTTAAAGGATGTAAGAAAATAACAGACACACATTTGTCTTCCCTTCTAAGAAGTAAAAACAAACAGTCCACAGGAAGATAAGTACTCAAGTTTATCAGAAGAAAAAAAAACCTACTTAAGTGCAGTTACAAAGTACAAATGCTGTTATTTGCCACCTCTGTATTTAAAAGCTCTTTCATTGTACATGAACCATGTCTTTTTTCCCCCCTGTTACATCTAAATCAAAAGTTGCTTTACGAGACGTTTTTCCCATTTTCTTCAGCACGGCCACAGCCACTTCACTCCCGCAGAGCCGCCGTTAGAGAACTCGCTTCACAACGGGGACATACCGGAGAAGAAGGACTCCATTGTTCTGACCAACGTCTCCAGCGTCCAGAACTCGGAACACACCAACGCGACGGCCTCTCAGGTACGACTCGGGTCACCTGCAGCCCGACGATGGACTCGGGCTGAATCCGCAGGCTTTAGAAAACTAAAAGTACATCATTAAAGTATAAGGTCTCCGCTTCAATTCCACACAAAAAGTAAAAAAATTAATTTAATAAAAAATCTGTTGGGGGAAATTACAATTTTAGTTCCTCACACCTCATTTATTTCCCATATTTGCTCTATTAAGTGACGTCAGCGCACATGAAATATCATAAAACTGGTGATTCTACTCATTGTCGGTACTCACAACTTAAACACATTGATGGAATTGTTGAGGAAATCCAAGAAACTACCAATTTTACTTTAATACAAGTGTGTTAGAAACACGTCATTAAAAACAAATGCTTATTTGACACCACGTTTATCTAAAGTCACTATTGGGGATATAGTATATATATATATATATATATATATATATATATATATATATATATATAAAAACTTCCTATAGTTTTTAAAAAGCTCAGTAATTGAACGAAATGCATTGAAATGCTGTGAAAACTTGATTTGGTTCATTGGATATGAAATGTCAACAGTGTAAACACACAGCAGCTGCAGCAGAAATTCGATTCTATTACCTCTAAACCAGTGTGGTGGAAACTGTTAGTTATGGTCTTGTGTCATTAACCTACATAGCAGTCAACCTTGTACTGTTTGATCCTCAGGAGGAACTCAGTCTTGAGATAAGCTGGAAAAACAGAGTCTCTCCTTGCATCTTATCTGGGCTTGATAGAGATGTGCTGTTGACGACATTCCTCTATCGCACCCAGAAGGAATTAATCAGGCTTGTTCACTAATAGAAACCTTTTTTTTTATTTATTTTTTTTTAAAGCAGACTACAGAGGGATGGGGGATGTATGTGGTGGTGCTCAGACTGGATTCGAACCTTTTTTTCTAGTGTTACTCTCATGTTTAGTTTGTGCCTTGCAGTCGTTTGTGAGCTTTTTTTTTTATTTATTTTTTTTATCAGTGATTACGGAGCGATCCGTTAATATTTAACAGCGACGTCTCCTGAATTTATGCAGGAAAATGTGCTGTGGTACAGATCCGAGTGCCAAACAAAACACATGTGCCCGTGACACAAGAGGGATCAAGCAGTAAAACCAGGCACTGGGCAGCAAATCCTTCCCCTCCTGCTAAATGCTGCAATTGTCTGAATCCTGCACAAAGACTCCTTGTTTGTCAGTCGGTAGAAAGAAAAAAAAAAGAAAAGCCAGTTTTAGAATGTCTTCCCAAAGGTTGAGTTTGTGTCCACCTGATCTCAGGTTTCCTGTTAACATCACTTCATCTTCTTATTTGGGAGTGGAGACTTCTGCTCCGGAGGACGAACACACTTTATTGATTAAAGTCTGTTTGTAGCTGTAAAACCAACCCGGGTCGCTCTTTGTTCCACGGAGTAAAAACATTTACTCACTGTACTCTTATGCAGGTGTCATTGATTTACTTGAGAATGTACTTTTCTTACTTCTAACAAGAGTTACCTGTATTTTTTATATTTTCCAAACTTTGACGGGCATTTGGGCTGTTTTGTATTTTTACACTGTTTTTATTGTTTTTGAACCGACTTTAGTTTAGACCAGTCTCCCGAAATTTAAATAAATGATATTTATCTGACCTTTTCACCATCATTGACCAGTCTCCAGTGACTTTTTGGACTTTTTTCTTTTTTTTAACTAGTTGCTCGGACATTTCCGGTTTTGAATTCGTCTTTAATGGGATTTTCTTTTTTCAAGATCTTAGAACTTTTTGTTTTCAACGGGCCTGTTTGGTTTAGCTTTCGACTGATTTTTGATTAGTTTTGAAGAGTTAGAGGCCTTTTTTCCACAGACTTTCGGCTGTTTTTTGAATCGGTTCTCAGTTCACACTGCTGGTTGCATTTCCTGCTCCTGGAGCGCTCGTTTAGGTCAAACCACAGAAACAAACCAATTCTCTAAATGCAGTTTAAGGTCTGTGTTACTCATTTTAACTGAAGCAAAGACGTGCTTGTACATTCATTACTATCTCTACTTAGTAAAGGACAATGAAAAAAGTCACAATCATAAGAGAGAAAAACAAAAGTTCAACATCCCCCCCCCCCCTTCGGCCCGGCAGGACTTCGAGTCGTCCCCCGTGATGTGCCACTGGCTGCGAGGGCAGCGCATCAGCAGCATCAAGACCGTGGCGTGGATGATCACGCTGAGCGACGCGCTGCACAACTTCATCGACGGCCTGGCCATCGGGGCTTCGTTCACCGTGTCCGTGCTGACGGGGTTCAGCACGTCCACCGCCATCGTGTGCGAGGAGTTCCCCCACGAGTTGGGTGAGTGGCCGGCCGGAACGACGAAAAGTCAAACTGCTTTATTAGAGGGTCCATCCTCCCAGGAGGCAGATCTAATCATTTCATTCCTGTTGGACATCAGACTGAAGTCCGAAGCATTTCTTAAACATCTATAGATGATCTGCAGAGCTGCTCTAAGCTGATTGGTTCACAATAACTCCGTGATAGCGCCGTGAAGCGTCCTGCTGACATCGTCCTGCAGATTGAGCCGGTTGAACCAACCCTCAACTTGCAACTGGAGATAAACAAGTTTCCTCAGAGCTGGTTATCAACTGCTTTTGTTAACCCAAAGCGACGAGGCGGGGCGGCTCGTTAAATGCAACAGCATCTAGTGATTCTGAAGAAGTTTCCTACTCAGAAAGTAGGAGTCGGCCTTTAAAAAAACACAAAAAAAACCTTATAATGACACTTTTTTTGTGTTGAAGATTTTAAAAAACAAAAAAACAACTCACTTCTGATTCAGATTTTGTGAGTTTTTATTTGTTAAATCTAAATAAATGCAAGTCTGCCCATGACAAACTGAAAAATGAGCTAAAAAATGTGTGTAGATTTAAGAACAATTTAAAATATTTATATTTTTGAAACATACTTTTCAAAATATATACCTCGGTGCAACAAGTCAGGATTTTTACTAAAAATCGAATGTATTATTTTCATTGGTTCCCTTGTATATATGTTAATAGTTTTTATTCTTATATTCATAGATTTTATCTTTTTATTTTATTCTAGGTGAACCCGTGTGGCATGAGAGTTGTCTTTTAACTTTGTTGTACAATGACAAACTATTCTATTCTATTCTATTCGATCATTCATGTCTTTGTTTCGTCTTTGACAAAAAACTGTATGTTCCTCTGTGTGTTTTATTTATTTTAGTATACCATATATTGATTTATAGTTGTTGTATGCCTCTTCAGGAGTTTATACCTAGTTGTGCTCTGCTATTCATTCATTCTGTTTCAGACACTTTTCATAAATAAAAAAGCCAAACATGTAACAGTTTCATAAAGACCTGCAGCTGGTGGGGGAGGGTCTTACACAGAAAACTACTTTCTATCAAAAACTGCATTCAAACCTCAGAAGCTTCCAGCAACCATCACACACACGTCATGATTTTGGATTATTGAAAACAGGCTCCAAATACACTAAGAAGACCTCCTACCTGCCCCGAAGTGGACATGTTCGCCTCCTTTCATTTTGCATCGCCACCAGGAGGAGGTAAAACGCTGACATCCATCCATCACTGGAGACAGTATGGCTGCGGGTGAAGGCAGGATACACCCTGGACCTCTCGTGGTCCATCATAGAGAAACAGGCAGTCACAAGCCAGATAGAAAACCCATTCACACACAGGGAGGACATCCAAACACACACACAAACAAATCATCGAAAGAACCCTGGCTTATGGAGAAAACCTAACCACAACACGCCGCTTTTCTGCTTTGTGTTTTGCCTGCTGGCTTTAACGCCGTGTTGCTATTCCCTCTGCAGGAGACTTTGTAATCCTGCTGAATGCCGGCATGAGCATCCCACAAGCCATTTTCTTCAACCTGCTGTCAGCGGTGTCGTGTTACATCGGCCTGGTGTTCGGCATCCTGCTCGGCAGCAACTTTGCCCCCAACGCTATCTTTGCCATCGCCGGAGGAATGTTTCTCTACATCGCACTGGCAGACATGGTGAGCGGGTCACACTGGCCGCAAATGTCCCGAATGTTTCCGATTGTCAACGGGTATCACAAGTGTATGGCTGTGTTTGAGTCAAATCGGCTTCAATTTGACCACAATGACTGCATGAATGGAGCATTTGGGGATCTTCCAAATCAACACCTGACTTTCAGAACCCACAGCTTCACTTTCTTTTTTTTTTTTAAATTTAATTCACCACTGCTTTTGTGGTTTCTATTTTCAGTCTTTCACTTCCCACACAAAACTGGAGGCTGGAAATACATGCTGGGTACAAAACGGAGAGTGATTAAATGCTATATCTCAGTTTGAGTAATCGGTGTAAGCACAACTAGAGCAAAAAGTACCAAAAAGTATCCTAAAACAGGAATACATTGTTGGGTTTGCCAACAAGCTCCCTGCCACAACTTTACAGAAGTGACACTTTTAGCCTGGTGTTGCGTTTTCAGCTTCGTGTGCTGCCCCCAAGTGGTCAAAAAGTAAAACTGCAGGTTAAAAAATCAGCAAAATAAATCTCTTCATATATTTAACTTACTCGATGTATAATCATCCTCACGTAGCACAGATCCTAAAAAGTGTCATATTGTGGTTTCATTAAATAATCTCTGACCGTGTTTCCCCCTTTCAGTTTCCAGAGATGGACAGTATAGCACGGGAACAGCGGAAAACTTCCAGCAAGATCATTTTCTTCCTGATCCAGAACGCCGGGCTGCTCACCGGCTTCACCATCATCCTCCTCATCACCATGTTCGCCGGGGATATCAACCTGGGCTAGAAGACATATCCTGGAAACACGGATAGATTAATAATAATAATAGCTGCTTCTGTTTCTGCTCATGCAGCCGGGCAGGAAAGTGAATGTAAAGTGAATGTTTTGTACAAACAAAACCAAAAAGGGAAATATAGCTCTTTTATACCTCCGGACTATCAGTTTAGAGAAATATTTACTCAATAAAAAAAAGGGAAAAATCTTTGCAATCATGTATTAAATCTTCACCGATTCATCTTAAGGAGACAATAAATTATTTTTTTCAGTCTTCATATAGTGTGAAACACATTTTTCCATGTATCGTAGGCTGTGAGTACTGTTGGGGAGGAGTTATGTATTCACTGAAGAATTAAAACATTTCTGAATTAAACTATAATTTCAAAGATATTTTTGTGAGAAAAAGAAAATAAATCTCTTTATTTTAGAGAAAAGTATTTTTTCTCCCTTTAATAAATGCATTACTTTAAATAATGTCACATATTGTAGTATAAGTGAACAGATACTTTAAAAAGATGTTTTATTAAAGAAATGTTTGGAAAGTATTTTTCTAACTAAACCTTTCCAGAACTTATAAAGAAACTTGAATTTAACTGAAGTAGTATGGTTTTCAGTTGTGATAATTAGAACCTGTTGAAAAAGAACACCTACACTTTAGCTGATAATGAATAAAGTTGGCTTTATGTCATGAGAAATGTAAACTGTAACTGGATTAAAATCATATTTAGGCTGTATTTTTTATTTTTAGATAATCCCATTAAAACACATTTCAACCATTTCAATTCAAGCAAAAAATGTTCTGTAAGTTGAATAGAAACAGGTCAAATAAAAAATACAAGGAAGACGTAAAACTAATTGGTATATGCTTCTATATGCTTATACACAATCAAATGAAAAGTATTTAGCACTTATATCTTCTTGCAGGGTGATCCAGTGTTTAATAGACATTTGACAAAGTGATCCAATAAAACAAATACTTTACAAATAAAGGCAGACAATTGAAAAATAAGTAATTTCAGAGAATTCATTGAATCCCATTTAAATGATTTAGTTTTTATTCTCATGATTAGCATTATCGATTTGTATAATAGCTACTCTGCACTCTGCTTTTTAAAGTGCAGACATTGGGGGATTTACAGTGTGACTAAAGCAAATAGTTAAAATATATCCTTGGTTTATAATTAACAGACACGCATGATATTCTTTGTTATAGCTTGTATATGTGAAAATGTCCTTTGGCAACCATAGAGCATGAACAAAAGAAACAGAAATGAAAATAGAAAAGTAGAAATGATGAAAGGCCCATAAAAGGTACAAGAATTTGGTTTTTTTTTAATGTTTGTTAGTTGTTTTTTGTATCATGAAGATGAATTGACCTTCAGTCAGGGAACATCTGGGTCGTTTGAGTTTCTTGTTGTCTGGCTGCTCGAACAGTGGCAGCCAATCAGCGTTCAGGACGAAGGATGATGCGTTCCGACTCCATAATATAACCGGGAATTTTCAACTTAAGAATCAGAGAAATATTTCACGTGTAATTTGTGTGAATACCATTCGTCCAGTATATCATACAGTCGATGAGAACACCGGGTTCGGCAACCTTGAGTGACAATACGTGCACTTTCAACCAGCGAAATGTCATAATACCCAACGGTAACAACACATCGTGAACACGAGTTCTTAGCACGGTACCGGATTTTCTGAGCTGCCTGTGAATCTACCATGCGTCGAGCTAGGGAAGTGGGTGCCGCATGAAATGAGCCGATTGTGACTTCTGGAAACTTTTTAAAGACGTTTCCCCGAAGTACGGACACAAAACAAGTAAGCCGTGCCTTTGCGCTGTGTTGTTTTGAACTATTCCGTGAGAGGATCGAGCGTTAAGCGTCAATCCAAGCCGCTTCGTCTGCGCAGAGCTAACGCTAATGCTAGCTCGCGTTAGCTACTTTGGCTTCTAATTTTCTCGAAGGACGAGGCCAATTTGTGATATAAATACTTATTTTATTAACGTCTGAATGGCTTCCTGTTCAGACTGGCGTGTGTAGTTACCATTAATCCCCGTAACTTTATGTTAAAGCGGTCCAAACTATAACAATAGCTGTTTGTTTACGTATCATTGTGATCAGAGGTTAAACTGCTTTATTATTAATCCACTTTAGTTATAAAGGTTTAAAAAAAAAAAAAAAAACACCTGCTGTTTTTCTTAAGATTATACAAATGCATGAATCAGCAACCTCATATTTCTGACAACCATCAGTGTCAGAGGTTTGCCATTAAAATAGATTTTTTTTTTTCTGCAGATTTGTTTTTATATTTACAACAAGAGAGATTTTTTTCACGAGTCACAGTTAAAATATAATCCAGGAACATCGACTTAATCTATTAGTCGCCATTCATTAAAACACCATGTAACCCCAGAGACTAAAACAAGGTAAACAGGAGTTTGTGGATGGTTAAGAAACACAAACATTAAAATAAATGCATTACTTGTGACAATGGATGGACACTTAAAATACATAAAACAATGAGATTAGAAATAGACATAGTAAATAATTACTGAATAATGCTGAAAAATGATGGACTCCAGAAAGACAACACGTCATGATGTTAATTATTTTAAAGAGGGCACTGATTATATGATGCTTATTTCTTATTTTCATCGTTTATTCCATCTTCAAATCATTTTATAGAGCTCGTGTAATTCTAAGGCGCCCTCTGTCCACGTTCATGCATTCAATGCTTGTAATTTGACACCAGCGTCACCATCTTTTTACTCTTCATTGCTGCTCCATGCAGATGAGCCTTTTCCTCAATAGGAGTCACTGAAACAAGAAGTGAGCTGCGCTATTCAACACTCTGGTACCATTTAGAAGGACGACACAGAAGCTTTTCTATCTCAGGCCCGTCTCCGTCTCCCGCAGTGTACTGTAATGCTGAGCGTTTGTAATTTGACGTCAGCCTCACCGTGTTTTTAGCTCGCAGTTGCAGTCGAGCAAAGACACGACATATCTCTGGGCTGCTTCTCTTATACTGTCAGTGCCACAAAAGCTGCTTGTGATTGTCCTGCATCAACAACACTCACCTTCTCCACGGGATGACTGTCAACAAAACCTGATGTCATTTGAACCAGAGCCTGACGGAGCAGCGTGAAGGCGGTTTTCTCTATTTAACAGTAGTTTCAACTTATTTTTTTGACACTTTGTCCGTGTGTAAGTGCCCCTGAAATACAAATATGGAATCTCTTGAGTCTGCCCAGTTCAGACTCAACGTATTAGAGTCATCAAAGCTCATAAGGGAGAACATGCGTGGAATTATTAAACATTTTCAATAAAATGATCAACATATTTTCTACTCGTTTTGGTTGATACATGAGCACTTTTATCTGACTGACTGCAGACATCGAGTGTCTTCTGCAGTGAATTTAACATGTTGTGTTTACACTCTTATTACCGCGGTAAAATTCAGACTAAAAATCCAGTGATATTCCAAATCAGAGAGCTGAGTTAAGAAATCAGAGCTACTGCAGCAAAGCTTATGTAATGAACTCTATATTTATTTTTTTATGTAACAGTAAAAAAAAAAAACCAGCATGTCCTCCAGTGTAACAGGCTGGGATGATTCTCTCACTCTTTACACCCACAATCCGGATAAAACCGACTTACTTTATTTAGTCAAGCATTAGGACGTAATTTTGAAAGGAATTAAATGTCACTTTATCACATGAAATGTTTAATGAGATTTGTGCCAAACACCGATGTTTTACCTTAAATGTACAAGATGTAATGAATGAATGATACCAGTGTTACACATTGCGCCATTAATGACTTTTAATTAAAGTGCTTGTGATTACATGGCGACGTTTTGAAAACGATGTCCAACTATAAACATGCGAGTACGCGGACATTCGTATGGACGGACGACAAAGTTGGTGGTTTTATAGTTGAGAATCACATGTGACGGCAATTCCAGAGTTGTGGGAGAAAATGGACTGGGAGTCATGCCCCTCTGGAGGCCGCCATTGTTGTTATTGTCCTTCTACTGAGCATGTGCAGAAGAACTGTTTAGCAGCATTTCCATGGCGATAGAGTCAGAGCGTTTTCAAAATGTTGCATTTTCCACGTTTTAAAAAAAAATAAAAAATTCCACCTTGGGAACCGTTTTCAAAAGTGTACACAGACCCCCGTTTTCTTTATTTTATTTCCCGCTTTGTTTATTGTCTCGTGACGTTTCTGACCTCGCTTTCTAGAAAACCCGAGCGAGAGCCATGACCAACATTCAGATCCGGACGTACCGGGACGAGGACGGCGACATTGTGAGGGAGCTCTTCACCCTGGGCATGAGCGAGCACGTGCCGTCGTTCTTCATGCACATCCTGAAGCAGCCGCCGACGCAGATGCTCCTCATGTGCGTGTTCTGCTCCCTCATGGCCAGCTCCAAGTCCTTCCTCCTGCCCGTCCTGGCCGTCACGCTGCTCCTGGCCGGCGCCCGCCAGCTGGTCGTCCACATGTTCAACTCTTACATCGAGACATCCCTCAAGAAGGACCTGAACAACATCGGCGACGTCTACCTCAAGGAGAAGGACTCCTGCTTCTGGGTGGCGGAGATCGACGGCCGGGTGGTCGGCACCGTGGCCTGCCTCCCCGCGGAGACGTCGCCCGGCTGCCTGGAGCTGAAGCGCATGTCGGTGCGCCGCAGCTACCGCGGGATGGGCATCGCCAAGGACCTGTGCCGGACGGTGGCCGATTTCACCCGGGACCGGGGTTACCCGGCCGTCGTCCTCTACACCTCGGTGGTGCAGACGGACGCGCAGAAGCTGTACGAGCACATGGGCTACGAGAAGATACGAGAGTTCGTCATCCCCGAGCTGGTCGCCAAGATAGTGAACGTCACGCTGCTTGAGTACAAACTCGATTTACAGCGCGACGGGAGAAAGAACTGAGGTGGACGTGAGGCTTTACTTTTATGACACAACAGATTTACACATTTATGAACTCACCTGGTCATGTCACAGCGGTGGAGGGTCGGGATTGTTTTCACTTCATGCTTTCATTAGCTGCTGCTCCACCGGATGTTACGGTAAGAAATGAACAGCTATGGTGTTTGTTTGGTGTAACCTATCAAAAGACGTTTAATTTTGTGTGTTAACTTCGAATAAATCCAAACAAGTAAGCTTTGCTAATTTTGTAATATGTCCGTTTTCTTTTTCAGTTCCACGTTTTCCGGTGTGTTTATACTTGTCAGATTTCTTTGGACCTGGTGGGGTGACTGCAGCGTCCTCTTCTGGTTACTAGACCTGCTTTAGTGTAGATTCACGCCCTGATATGTCAACCTGTTCCAATGATTGTTTCAAGCCTTTAGCTGGTACTTTAGGCATCTTTTTCTTACTTCGTCGAGCGGGCTGTGACCGACATTTTGGGTTAATCCGACAACTGATACGTCAGTGAATCGATCTGGTGATCGAAGGTCTGTTTATGGTTTAGTGTAGCAGCTCCCTAAGTCTAACAAGTCAAAGTAACTCTACACGTTGCACTTTTCATTCATTCCACATGCAGTTGAACTCCTGATGACGTCGGGTGGCTCTTTTCAATAAAGACGTGAAACATTATGAGTGATTGTGTGGTGTTGTGATAAACATTGTGGTGGCCTAAACTTTTGATGAAAGATGCAGATCATGTGTTTTTTTTCTATTTTTTTTTTTACCAATTCATGCCAGAAAATGAGAAAATTCCAAAGCATCCACATATTTGTACTTCTAAGTCAAGTATTCTTGCAAATAGTTTTTTCAGTCTTATTGAGGGACGTGATGTTAGTTTGCTTGCAGATATTTCATGTGCCAATATTTGAAGGACGGCGGTTGGAACTGTTGTGTCCAGATGACTGATTTTCTATGTGGAGTTTGCAGTTTGCAGACCTTAAGGCGAGAACATGCAAACTCGATATGGAAAATCTGAGATATTCTTGATTGTGAGTGCAGGAGTGTTACGTACTACACTGTATACCCATAATTAATACCTGACAATAATACAAATTTAAAAAATGGCTATATTAAATAATTTAATAATAATAAAAAAAAAGATAAATTTCATTAAATATTCTTGACATTATCGTTCTAAAGTGTGAACTGAAGGTCCTCCGGAGCTCGGCGGGCTGCTCGTGGGGGGGGGGGCGTCAGGCGGGCAGAGTCAGGCAGAAGCTCGGCCACCTGCGGAGGCTCGAGCCCGTCCAGACTTCCATGGAGGGACGCGGCTGAGCGGCTAGCCCGGGATTTCCTCACACGACCCGGGTAAGATTTAAACCCGCGTTCCTCCCCCGAGGACACGGCGGCTTGGATTCACGAGCAAAGGACACGCGTCGGCCGTTGAAGCGCGAGCGCGTGTTTTTGCTGAAATAAAGTAAATTAATATTTTAAAGGGAAGAAATGGAGGCTAACGGCTGCGGCTGCTAGCAGCTGGTCAGGGAGTGTCTCACTGACAGCGGCTATTTTAATCCTATTTACACCTGCTAATTTACTCCGTTTTTACATTTAAACATCCAAATAATCCAACACACGAAGTCTCGACAGTTACTCATTTATTAAAAGGTTATTGTTATGTACATACAGGCGGTGTGAATCTGCTAGACTCCACACTAATATGGTTTTGAACATATCTTTTTTAATTCCCGTTTTGAATTACTGACATTGATATTGTGAGATTATTTATTTTTTATTAATTTATCTTTCAGATTAAGTGAATCTGTTGGGAGAAATGTCTCAGCAGACTGCAGCCACACCCATGCTGTTATTTTATTATTAAAGAGTCCCAACAGGATTTGAAAAGAATAGATGTATATCAGTTTAATATTAAATATATAATATTCTTTTTTTTTTTTCTTCATTTTCAACCAGGAAGACATTATTGTGTGTGTGGATGCTGCAGGTGCACTTGTTCACTGGGGTTTAAACTCACTAGATGGCACCAGATTAAAGATTTACTATTTCCTTGCCATATTTTGAAGCGTAATGTCACTGCTGTTATTGTTCTTTTTTTTGCATTTATGTGGACTTTAATGTTTATTTTATACACAGAGAGGAGGCGTACAGGCCTATCTTTGATTTCTATAGATGACCTATTTTCCCAGGATGCCTTCAGTCTGAATATCATTAGTATGCATGTAGTGCATCAGTTACCCAGTGATCCCAGCAGGGCCGTGCCTGAGGGGTGGGCATGAAGGGGGCCACCTCCACCACCTCCGTCAGGCCACTGAAAAATCATCATGGAAAAGCTAATTCTGGTTTAAACAAGCTGTTTATTTTTATTCCTTTCCCGCCATCGGCATGGCAGCTTATTAGTCTTTCTGTTTATTTTCCCTTGACTTTTGCACTTCTAACATCTTCAGGAGCTTTTAATTAGTTTCTTGCACAATTTCCTGTTCATTTTTCATGGCCGCTCTGTCGTCTTTTCACGACATGAAAATCTCACATGTTGATATCGCTATAAAGATAAATTTGCAATATATCAAATCAGCACAGTTTGGCAGAATGTTCACCTAGAAAAGAATATAAGGTAGCATGTAGGGCACGGGTGTCAAACGCAAGGCCCGCGGGCCACAACGGGCCCATCAGAGAATCCAATCTGGCCCGCGAGATGATACTTGCCTATTGTGAGAAATTCTGACATTCGCTGCAATATATTTATTTAACCACCAGGGGCAGACTTTATTTTGTATTAGGCTTTGTGTTGACAGTTCAGGTGATCAATATTAATACACAGATGCAGAAATGTGTTCATTTTAAAGATCATTTTGAGATTTTGACAACTTATTCTGATATCATAGTTAGAACATGAACTGGCCGACTATATTTTTGAGTTCCAGCTACATGTGACTTTAGGTTTCGTTCCTTTTAAGATGTAATTTGGTGTAATAAAGTATTTTTATATCGTCATTATCATCTGAGGAGGTAAAACAGCTCACTACGACAATGACCTTTCAAGATGTACTTCCAGTTTACTTTGTTGAAGGAAAGAGACTTAAGGAAGTTATAATATATTGAGCCCAGATACACTTGAGCTGTGACACAAAATAATAATAAGACAACCTGTCTTGTACTTTAGCCACATTTAGAATATGATATTGTTGAGGATTGTGATTAAAAGTTTTTGCCTTTTTTCTTTAGGGATAGTGTTTCAAATACTTGAAAATAAATTATTTGCTGTTTAGTTTATTTACTCTTCATTTTTTTCAGTTTAGTGTTTTCCTTGTTGTTAGCCATGGAGCCGAACAGCTTATCTCGAATTAAAGTATATGATTGATGGCCTTTTGAGTTTATAAACCCTGAGTTACTCTCCATATGTGAGAGTTGGCAGACTTGCTTGACTTGGATTTAAAATACATTTGTTTTATGTTTTTTTCTTATCCAGTCTGCTGGTGAAGTAGCTTTAATCACTGAAAGGGAGATTTCAAGCATTTGATTTATTGGTTTGTAACTGTTTTTTTCTGATCTACATCTATTTATAGTCAGGCTCGTCCAGTTTTTATTTTTTGTCATCTTCTGGGCTGTTCGTGTCTGATCTTTGCTGTTCTGCACCTCTTTGCAGCAGTTTCGTGTCACAGTCACAGCTGTCACCTCTCAGACTTAAATGAATATTAAAGAAACCTCAAATCAAATCGTTTCTCTGAACTGATTGATTCTATCTACTTTACAATACATATAATCTATTTTTGATATAAAGTGAGCAAATCATAGACATAAACAAGAGAAACTCAGTGATTATTAGGCGATGAAATTTATAGTTTACCTGAAATAAACTTGACCTCTGTGACTGCTGACACAGCGGTTTCTGCAATAATCCACATTTTAACACATCTGGACTCTTTTGCAATGCATTCTTCAGTGTCGTTGTCTGGGATCTGACAGACTGACCGGAGAGCCGTGCGGCCGTAACCGTTTCACCATAAACTCCCGGAGCGTCGCCTCTGTTCTCGTGGCCGTGTCGCCCTCTGGTTTAATCCGAGCCGGTGACGCCTCTTCCCCTCTCGCCGTCCTGGTCTCCTCGAAGGAGGCAGAGCTTTGATTTAGGCTGCCTCACTTCCTCCTGCTTCGTTTACCCTTAACTCCCCCTTTTTTTGACGCTGCCCTCATCATCTGCATAAAAGGGTGCAAAGAGACTGCAGAGGTTTGTTTTTCTGTCCTCAGGCGTCCCAAACTCCGCATTCCACCCCCGAAAAATCTGAGCTCACATACTGTTATAGATTAGTTTGTCGCTGAAAACCACAGATATTTATGTCTGAATAATAATGAATATGCTGTTTTGATGTGATAAATCCTGCCCCGCTGCTCAGTTGCTAAAGCTGCATGATTCAACAGAGGAACTATCGCCCCTCCTCTGAAAGCTGAGTCCCTTTTGTTGTGCTGCTGAAACGCAACATCTCTCTTCATCCTCTGAGCTGAAAGCTTTTACACAGAAACCCTGCAGCCGTTGCGTCCAATACAAAAAGATGACAACACAGAAATAGAGAGGACTGTGAGTTTAAAAAAAAAAAAAAAAGCTCCAGCCACACTGATAAAAGTGAGCTAATCCTCTCTCTGTGACTGCTCACAATATCTGGCAGCGCCTGAACGCAATCTGCTTACTTTCCCTTTGCTTACAGCGTGCTGCATTACAGAGCATCACCTGGGCCTTTTGTGCTCAGCCTCAGTGAAACGCCATCAAATTGAGCTGAACTGGTTCCCCCCCGTCCCCCCCGTCCCTCCCCACTCCACCCCCAGAGGAAAAGTGCTTACCGCCTGTGTTTCTAGATTTCTTCATTTCTGGATGGGACGCTCACACTTTAAAGGAAATTTAAAGAAACTTCACAGTTCATCATGCACCGCATTGCAGGGAGAGCGCAGAGAGAGTTCATGGTGTGAATTCACCTTTTTTTTTTTTGAAGTATCGTTGTGCTGCATTGACTGGGTTTTAAAGGTTCCTTTTCCGTTTGTCAGGTTCACCAAGCGTCGGTGAAAACTCACTGACTTCCTGGTACCGAAGTGGCATCAGCATCAAATCCATACTGCGAGGCTGAAATTGTGAAAACATGCTAAAAGCTGTTGAAATCATGAGTTCTGAGAAGCTTTTCCTGACATTGGTCTGAAAAGAGACAAAGGGATTAGTTTTTCTATTATTATTAACTAAATATATCACTAGTAATTAAGTCCATTAGCTAATTATAGCCTAATGATTAGCCCAATAACTTAATATAGCACATTCATTATCTCAAAGGGCTTCAAATAACAATAACCTGTAAAATATAACACATTTAATAACTAATTTAAGTCATTTTCACATTATAGTTTTAGCAGTCTTACCATTACAGATGAAATTAGGGATGTATTTATGTTTGGTTGCATATTATTTCTGAACTAATACACATCAAAATAAACCCTTGAAAATTTAGACAACAATAAAATATATGATTTTTATATAATTGTAGATAAATGTCGAGCCACGCATGACATTTATTTTTTTGTAAATTAAGTTTAAATTCACCCTGTAGGGCTGATAATGATAACAAGCTTGACTGAATAGATAATGAGTATAGTATTATAATGAACGCTAAAATATATTTTTGCATAATAATTTCGTATCCATACATTTGTGCCACATTTTATTATGTAAATTCCATGTACAACTTCTTGGTTGTATGAATAGGAAGAGTTTTGTCCAAGTTCCCTGGTTTCCTCCCACAGTCCAAAAAGCAGGTGCTTGAGGTGAATCGGTGATTCTAAATTGCCTGCAGGTGTAAACGAGTGTGTGTGAGACTGTCTGTCTCTCTGTGTTTGTCCTGTGATGGACTGGTGACGTGTTCCAGGGTGTAACCTGCCTCACCGTTAGTCAGCTGGGTTCGGCTCTGCCGTCGAATAACATGGTAGAGAAGATGCTTTGGTGTTTGGCTTTAGGGAGCAGGTAGCCTGGTACTAGTTCCTTATAATTATTAATCCGTCCATTTTCTATACTCACGCTATCCAGAGAGGGGCTGTGAGGTTCAGAGCTTTGGTGGAAAGCAAAGTGAGCCTTGCACAGGCCGCCAGACTGTTATAAACTGATAAAAAAAACCATCTTAAAGTCAAAACAGGAGCGTGAGGACCAGCATAAGGCCTTTAAATAGCTCTCATGGCCGCTGTCCCTGCAGCTGACATCTGACAGCAGATGAGGAGGATATGAATGAGAATATAAGCGAGTGTTCTATTTTGAGAAGCCCTTTGAGCACCGGTGTTGCAGGCTTTAGGACCCAGCGCCTGTGTCTGGGCCCGGCCTCCCTCCCTCCTGCAGACAGCAGCACAGTGCAGTGCTGCCGCTCAGCTGATGCGCTCACAGCAGACCAAGTCTGGCTGGTTGGTTTCTCCCCTCCTTCCCTCCGCTGTTTGCCTCGGACCTGCTCATCAGTGGAGGTGGATCTGAAACTTCCTGAAGGCTCCAGAAGCTCCCGCAGACTCTGGCCTCTGAGTGGCGGAGAGGAGAGGAGAGGAGGGAAGGGGAGGGAGCTGGGAGTTTTGGAGAGCTCAAGCTCGACCGTGAAGGACAGGAGAGGGATGTTTTTTTTAAATCTGTGAGGAGACGGCGAGGAAGAGGGAGACGCTCCTCTGGCAGCATCACTGTACCCCTCCCTCCGCTCCCCTCACCTAATCGACCCCTTTCTGTCTGGCCGACGCGCTCCTCAGTAGCACGCTTCTTCAGTCAAGACAGGCGTCTTAGCTGAGAGACCAGGGAACATGTCACTGACCAGGAGGACCACGTACACCCGGGTGAGTTTGTGCAGAGTGTTTGTACTGAGCTTCACAGGTAGCTGAATGAACCAGCAGACTGTGGTGCTTAAGTTGGTCCTGATGAGTGCGCCATTGTTTCTGTTGTGTCTGTTCGATTTGTTTCGCTCTGTCATCTCCTCCTGGTCGATTTCCGCCTTCAATAGAAGGGTTTCTAATCCATTCCAGCGCTGCGTCCCGTCCGTCTGGATTGTCGCCTCTTTGTTTGGCTCCCGTGCCCCTCCGGGCTCGATATTGCCATTTCAGTGTTACGATGCGAGACCTCCTCTGTGACTCGGGCCTTGTAAACTGGGAGTTATGACAGGCGGGTAATGGGCTCGTCAGGGCTTTTTTATCATCAGTAAACTATAGACCCACAATTCATAAGTTCTGGAGGACTTCCCTTTTGTCATCCTTCTCTGAGTCAGGCTCCTTCTCTCTTTCCAGGAAGGATGAAATCACAGCATGAGCTTATATTTATGGTGCTGTTTTACTCTCTCAGATCACGAAACATCCATTATATACAAAGATCTTTCATTCTGGAGTTTTCTGTTGCCAAGGCTCTCATTGAGTGTAAAATCATTCATTGGCTGCTCCCAATGTGTCTGCATTTATAAGACAATGGTTATGATTTTTAAGACACCAAATCAGACAATATGAAAGAAAAATTGCAATAATTAAAAGAGTAGTTGGTGTCGCAGCAAAATAATGTCCAAACCAAACTTATAAAATGTTAGTCTTCTTTTTTTATTATGTGTTTGTAGAGCTGGAAACTAAATATAATAATTTACGAGTCGGGAATATTCAGTATTTTCTATTGACATGAGTTTTCCACATGTGGTAATACTGCAGGATTCCGAACTAGAAGACTAGAAGCACCATTCACAATGCTTCCTCATAAGGTCTCTGCTCACGGTTCCCTTCTTTTCATATCCATCGAATTAACATCGTTTGAACTACAACACACAGTTTTTTGCTGTTTTTAGCCTCAATTTAAGTTTGGACGAGTCTCGTTCTCTTGGTAGAGGACCGCAGTAAAAACAGGTGATGTTCAGGGTGGGTGGTGTCCTCCCAAGTTAAAGCTGTCCTTCTGTAGTGTGAATGTCTCCGAGGGGAGTTAGTCATCTGTTCATGAGTTTCTCGCCACCCACCGCAGGTCCTTCCTGTTCTGAACAGCTGGAGAGTCACAGGGAGCAGCAGCAGGTTAGGAGGCTGTCTGGAGCTTCATAGCTTCATACCCATGATGGGTGATGTTTTCAAGAAGACCGAATTTGCCAACCAGAGAGCATCTATGACTCTACTCCAGTTGCACACTTCTTGAAGGATGCAACGAGACCATGAACGCATCCAAACTGTCCCTGAAGTAGCGAAGGAAGCCGCCTCGCTGGTTTTCGTAACCTCGTTGTCGTTAGCGTGAGCTTGCGTTTGTTGTAAGAGTCGAGTGGCACTAAATAATTCAACACGTCCTCCTCAGGGCCTCTGCCACCAGCACATGGCAAACGGGTCGGAGCGTGCAGCGCTACAGTAGCTGGAACCAGGCAAACCATTCAGAAACCTGTAGTTTCGTCATTACGTGGTGTTTTGGCATGAAGTAGACGTCTGATTGCAGTTTGTTGACGGGTGCATTAAATACTGCCTCTCCCACAGAAGCCATAAAAATCCCTGTTGCTGTTGAGACTCTAAAGTGATTTAATGGCTTCAAATAAAAGTTAAATAGAAGCTCTAGGGACTCGGCTATGATGTAGAAAGTGTAGAAACGGTATTCAAAGTAAGACTTCTCTTCTCTCATTGGTCATGAATTATGTGTGTTAATTAGACTTTGAGGCATCATGAGATATCTTTTGCTCCTGCCATCTGCAGGTGTTAAATAATAACTGACTTTACACAGTTGTTATTGTTCTTTCTTATATTAAAGATACATTAGAAAGACAGTGTCCCACTTCAAGGTTAAGGTGTTTTCTCGGTTTTCTTCTTTTCTCCAGCTTTTGCGAGGAAATTGTTGGGTACCTGTGAATCATTCATCTGCTAAGACGTCATGTGAGCTTCATGCCTAAATGTGTTTCATAATCGTTCAAATTCTTGGATTGATTTTAACAGCAGAAAAACACAGAAACAAAACGGCCTTTATTTGACCACATTCCAACGTATGTTTAACACTCTCTCTCGACGCTTGAGAATCTGGATGTCTAAGCTCAAAGGCATGCGGTTTAACCTTCAGATATTACATTGTTTAAGACATTGCTAATCAAGAATATGTTGGTAAAACCTCTGGCGTGATTCACAGAATCATTTTTCATGAATCGTAAAACTCATACCAGCAGGTTATTTGGTTTATCGAGCAAATAAATGCTCATTACGTCTGAATATTGTCTGGATCTTTGAGACTGAAGGTTATAACTAAATATCTTTTGGTTGTGAACTATGACCGGAGACCAAAGCAGCACATTTATAAGCCACATCTCAATGTCTGGGGATCTGTGGTCAGCATTTTTCTAGAGTAACTCAATAAGAAATAAACACAAAGGTCCCGATAAAAGCACAGATTCACGCACATATCACACAATGGAGTCAAAGCAGGTTCTTTTGAGTTTTGACACGTCGTATTTTTACCGTCATTAAATGAATGAACTTCCTCTTAAAGCCTGCCTGACTTTGTTTGCATACATAGTGGTTTCACAATCAGTCAGCATGTAAATAATTGGGCCAATCAGGTGGAGCCTGACTGACGCTTCACCCATATTAACACTTTATTAGCCAAGTGACCATTAGTAATCTAATGGTTGCTTCTAAACTGTACATCATCTGACTTTATACTGTGTATACCACCGTGATTCTACTCAGACTGACGTTGTCGACTCTTTGGCTGTGTGATTTCTGTTGCTTTAAGTTTTCTTGTTACCACAATTCTATTTATTAAGTGAGCATTGAGTTAAATTCATGGATTACTGTGGGTATTACTGCCATCTGAGTTGGAGTTAACCTCTTCTTTGTATAGTTTTACTATGAGGTAATATTGTGGACTGGTTTGGACCCACATGCCATATATTTGACATCACTATAAAACACGATCATTGACTTTATACATTTTAAGTTTTTATCATCTTATAACTTGATACTAAATTACTGCCTGAGAAGGAAGAATCACAATGTAATTAAAAAAAAAACTACTTAATTATCTGTTTTTCAAACATTGTTTTATACTTCTTTAAACTTTTTGAATGTTTTGAGTCACTACTTGATTTTATTCTACATTTATCCCAATGTTCTGTTCAGTGGATCAACAGCACTTGTTGATGAAATGTGTTTTCCAAATATAGCTGCTTGGCTTTATGTAATGTTTTACTATATTATTATATTTACCTTTTATTTATTTATCTAATTACCACGGAGATTCAGTGTGCACCACCAAAATGATCTCTTAGTAATCCAGCATATGGAAATGATAGAACATCTCATTTTCTTCTGGTATTGTATTAGAATAAAACATGTACAGGGTTAAAAAGTTTGGTTTTGTTGAATGAAACTTTCAGCCACTAACAGTGAGATCAACTTATCCATGCTTTTTTGTGACCAACACAACCATGTTGACTGATTTGTAAGGAATACTGGTTGGACAGTGGACTCCATCCCACAGCAGTGTGTCATCGGGTCAAAGCCGAAGCTACAGGCGTTCAATGGGGTTGAAATGGGAACAAACCCCGCTCTGTGGGCAGGTATTGTTATTGCGGAGGATAGAGTTCGGTCTCACACTGACGAGACATGGCATTGCCACAGTTTGCAGGATCGCGAGTCATTCAATCACCCGACTGCCGGCACATTTATTTCCAGAAGACAATATTAAATAGAAACATGAAAGAATTTAGTAAATTTTCCGCTTAGTTGATACAAAAAATATCAGCAGGAAAGAGAGCCGTGAGGGTTTTTGTCTGTTTTCTTTGTGCTGTTGTTACTGTGAATTTCTTCCTGTTTAACCCATCGATCACACAGCAGAGCATAAAGCGAGCATGTTTACAGTACGCTGACGGAGCGAACGGTGTCTGTTGGTCTCCGAGCTGTTCTGCTGAGTCACCGTCCCTTTGAGGACGCCACACTGTGAAATTGGGTTATGCAGGATTATTTGATTACAGAATACTGCAGCTCAAGTGAGTTTGCGTCTCAGAGCGTTTTGCTCACCTGCAGCAGGAAGTCTCAGGTGGTTGTCGGCCTGAAAGTATCACACCAGTTTATCCTGGACCGGAGAGGGAGAGACGGAGAGAGACGGAGAGAGACGGAGAGAGGGAGACGGAGAGAGGAGTTGTTTGAATGTCAACGTGTGCTTTCAGACGCCAGCATCAGGACAAAGCCTCAGTGTCACCTTTTGTGTGCTCCTTCATGCCTCAGTGCGTCACAATGAACTCTTAGAGTGTCTTTTTAAGATACCAGGAGAAACTATGAATCATGGCAGGAAAAACTGTTATTCTTATAAATATTCACGTGTGTTGGCGACGGAATAAAACCTCTCATACCCTCAGTCTGCTGCAGTGGAAATGCAAATCTTCCTCTCTGTGTTTCCTTCGTTGCCCCACCAGACCACCAGCAGCGGCAGCAGCAGGATGAGCTCGGACGGGGGCGGGCGGCCCGTCAAAGTGGGCTCCCTGGTGGAGGTGATAGGAAAGGGGCAGCGCGGCACGGTGGCCTACATCGGCACCACGCAGTTCGCCTCCGGGAAATGGGTCGGGGTCATCCTGGATGAGGCCAAGGGCAAGAACGACGGCACGGTTCAGGGCAAACGCTACTTCACCTGCGAGGAGAATCACGGGATATTTGTGAGACAGTCGCAGGTGAGACTTTGTCGTGCTCGTATGTGTCATGTTGGTTACTGACTTACTGCCTCTATGGAGAAGAAACTGTTCAAGGATTACAATTTGAATCAGTATTAAACAAAACTCAACAAGAATGACCTGACTGACGCTGGGCAGGAACAATGGCTTTTTTTTTTTTTTTTTTTTTAATTATAGTATGTCTATCAATGCATCCTCGAGTTGTGGGGTGCTGGTGCTAATCCCGCCCTGACTATGGGTGAGGCCAGGTTACACCCCAGACCAGATCAAACACAGAGAAACGTACAGTCACACACACACATTCACACTGACAGGCATGTAAGAATGACCTGTTAACCTCAAATAAAGATTTTTGGAAAGTAGAGCGCCTGGAGAAAACCCCCACAGTGAGAACATGCAAACTCCTCCGCACAAAAAGGCCTCCAAGCCCACACCGGACTCAATCCTCCAACCACACACACACCCACACACCCACACACACACACACACACACACACACACACACACACACACACACACACACACACACACACACACACACACACACACACACACACACACACACACACACACACACACACACACACACACACACACACAACACAGTCATTGATTAGGTGTTAGATTACTCATCCTCTTCATTATGTCTCTCACTTGACAGAATGAACTGACCGTCCCTGCAGTGCCGTGTTTTGATTTTGTGACGTTTGTGGTTTCACCTTTTCAAATACAGAGAAGTTAATCGTTCCTTTTAAGAAAAGACTATAAAGAGAGGACGAAGGAAGAATTTTCCTTTTTTTTTTTTTTTTTTGAATGTGTACTCTCAAAAACATATAAGGGCCCAAAATAAAACACCTTACACACAGTTCTTGGCATTTATACTTTAAATCTTGAATTGCAATATGAAGACATCTCCCTGCTTTTCGCTTCATGTTCTGTGATGATGTAAAAAAAATCAACCTTGGTCGTAAAAGCCTGCTGTGTTAATAAAGACAATAACTGAGTGACGAGTGACTGAGTCTCTTTCTGCTTCAGATTCAGCTGGTTGATGATGGCGCCGACACCACATCTCCAGAAACACCCGAGCCCGGCTCCGGAAAGGTCCTCAAACGAGGTGAACTCACACGCAAGCTGTTATCGATATGTTTAATACAAATGTGATGGGAGACAGTTTTTAATGCAATAACAGGCTAACTTTGCTGAACTTCTCAGATCCATCCATCCATCCATCCATCTTCTCCCGCTTATCTGTTTCCGGGTCGCGGGCGTGGCAGTCTGAGTACTGTCACCCAGATCACATTGCATCGATTAAGAACTTTCCTGCAGGAAGCCCACGGGAAGGTGACGCCCGGCGTGGGACACGAACCCTCCACCTTGAGATTGAGAGTCTTGTGCTCTACCAACTGATGCAGAAATCAGCATAACAGCAATACTTCAATATTAAACCACTTTCAAACCTTCTTAAATTAAAGAAAATAAAAAAACAAACATTTGGTTCTGATCAATTTGATAATTGTTTAATGGACCCATCAGTGATTAAAATATTTTTAATTGTCTATTAATATATTTTTCCTTACTTTTGGAGCCTCACAACAAGATTATACAATATGCCTTTAAGAGGGACCTCAACAACACATATTTCTCTAATAAAGTGAAAAACAACGTTTCCTTTCACTGCTTTCTGACAGTTTTGTTTATTTGGAACATCCATGAGGAACCGTCCTCAATTTATTGATCTCACTGTTGTTTTGAAATGTTCCCGCACACATGTGAAAGGTCAATTTTCACAAATAGATGGTGTTTAGTAGGTGTTCTTCCAGTTTTCTGCTCCCACAAAGAGAAACATACTCGACCACACACAAGAGCTTTGATTTAAAAAAAAAGTTTTTTAAATGACCAAAAGCAATTATATTTTGCTGTTTAATTTTCTCTGGATGTAATATCTGGCGATACTGATTCATCCCAGCCGCAGATTTCTCTCTCACTCTTTCAGGCTTTCTTTTGGCTGAGGGTGATGCGGAACATGGTGGCTGAGGTTTGAGAGATCACTTTTAGTGGCGTTTTTAACACTTTTCTCCAGCTCACAGTCCTGAATCAGTCGCGTTGACCATCTGTTGGCGGTATCCTGTCTGGACCAGGATCAGTGGCCGGGACTTTACACCCTGCGACAAATAACCATCAAGTACTGACGTGAGAAAGTGTCTCATTGTCAGTTTCTCTCTTTTTTATCTCCTCAGAGATCCTGGAGACGCCCAAGTCCAATAAACTGGTGAGTGAGACAACATTGTAACCAGGAAGCGATAAGGCAGCTCACACCTTGTCATGTTTTTCAATTCTACACACACGTACACACACACACGCACACACATGCTGGTGACTGCAGGATAAACTCTGCCCCAACAGTTCTGCTGTTTCAGGGTGATCCAGTCCTCAGATATTTCTTTCATGTAGAACTGCAGCTGTCAGGATTCTACCTTAGTGTGTGTGTGGAAGTGATGCTCAGGAGGTGGGTCGTCACTGAAGATGTCTATTGTAAAGTTTAAAATGTGCAGATTAGACAACATTGTTAATCAAACATCGCATTCAGACGGAGGCAAACATCTGAAGTTCATATAAATCTAAAAAGTGTTTTGTGTTGCTTTGTTCCTTAGTTTTCTCATTTCAAAATGTTGTTGATTCAGATTACCGTGTGTGAAAAAAAAATGTTCCGCACTGTTAAATAATGTCTGAAAGTATGAGGGGTGGAAGTAATTAATTAAAGACAAATTGTGTGTTTAAGTACAAGTACCAGATTTTATTTTATTTTTACTTAACAACTTCCTTTTTCTACCAGAGAAATTAAAATGTCATCTTTATACCTACATTTGTCAGATATATTATACAGACAATTTTAATGGAAGGCCTGTTGCAGTTTAAAGCAGATTTTACTTGTAATTAAGTACAATTCAAGGAAGTAGCTGTGGTTGTGCTTGAATACATATTTTAATTTCTCTTTCGACCTCTGCAGGTTAGACAAGGCAGTAATCACCCCTGTACCTGTGATAAATTACCTTTTACAGGCTATAAGGAAGGATGATTATCTGAAGCATATTTGAACCCAATCATTTTAGCAATTACTCTGTAAATATTATATTTCCAATTGCATTTTGTTTAAACGTATCACATGCATAAATATTGTATTGATAAACTTGACCTATAGATATATGCTTGATTAGTTTCAATTATTATATATTTTGCACAAACTATTTGTGGCCTCTACCATGGTCAAAGTCCCCCCTCTCTGGACCAAATGCACAAGGGAGTGTTTCCAGATGTGATCAACAGGGGGCGCTGCACACCAACAATTAAACCACTGGCACAATCTTTGATCTTTAATCAAACTTAGAACAAATCATTAGATGATTTGAACAGAGAATCCACATTGTATACTTTTAATTATTACAGTTGAATAACAGCTTTATTACCAGGACTTAGAAATAAGCCAAATATAACCAACAACATTTCAAAAAATGTTTTCTATTTTCTCTTTTTGATCATCTTAAGGTTATCATGGAGTTCTTATTTGACATTGAAATATGTTACAGCTACTCTGTGTTACAATTATTACTTTGAATATCTTTTTCAATCATGAAACACAATGGAGCAAACAATTAACCTGAAATGTTTGTTAGAGGATGTGAAATGAGACAAATATGTAAATTGTTGAGCTTTGAGAGGGCATGACCTTTAAATCTTAAAATTTGGAAAGGTCCAAAACAAAATCCCCTTCAACCTCAGCGGTTGATTGACTCTGATGGCAAGAGATTTTCTTTTCTTTTAGTGCTTACATGATGAAATAAAGGGGGAAAAAATGCTGAGTCACAACAGTCCAGCCTGATTCATATCCCTCTAGCAGCTAATAAATATTGCAAATAAATGTAAATTGTTGAATTAAAGTTACGTTTTGACAAGAATATTGTTAGAGGTGCTTCTGTCAACAAATTTTTTATTGTTTTCTTGTGCCTCAGGTCAATAATTTTAAGCATTGAATGACAGAAGATAAACACAGATAGACATTTAAATCTATCTGATGAAAAGTAAATTTTCTTTAAGTGTATTCTGATTAAAATAAAAAAAACAACTCATTGGCTTTCGCAGAGTTTGCATATAGTACTTGATGAAGGTGATACTGGATTCGTAAACCAGCCTGTAAAGATGCTTTAAAACTGACTGAATTAATAATAGTGAATAAAAAGACATTCATTGGAGTTTTCAATGTGAAAATGTTTATTCCGGGTTTTTCCAGACAAAAGTGTCAGCAGGAGCAGGATAGAAATATACAATTTTATATTTTCACAAAATCTGGTGACGGATTATAAGTAAAAGATGTCTGACATGGACCGATTCTTAATATTTTGAAGAAAGTGATGTGAATAGACGAGAGTAAAAATACAAAAGTTAATTTAATTACATTTCCAGGTTTTACTGTGCGTCCAGGTAGAGGACGTGAAGGTGAATGAAGAGTGTGTGAAAGAGAAATGAATGTTGTTCCACTGAAGAGCACCAAGTCACCACAGACCCCTTTACCTCAGGCATGCTCTTGACCTTTAACCTTCACCTTCACCCCCCCCCACTTCCTTCCTTCCTTCCTTCCTTCCTTCCTTCCTTCATCCACGCAGCGAGGAGTGAAGCCTAAAAAGGTGCTGCATGTTTCTCTAACCTCGGTACAGTGGTAATGTTATGATGGTGGTCTTGGTAACCGTGGTAACCGTGGCTCTGAAGGGCCTTGCTGCTGCTGCATGGCAACAGAGCCTCGCCCCACATTTTCCCATGAATCCTCGCCGCTCACCTGGCCGCCATCCCTGGTCTTTTTGTGTGCAGAAGCTGAGTGTCTGTGTGTGTGAATGAAAGAAAAGGATGAAGATGGTGGTGATGATGATGATGATGATGATGCCCATGCTTATGCCCATGTCGTCATGTATTCGCCTGTCTGCTCCTGTCTGTTTGCGTCGGTCCAGCTCTGTGCCTCACCTCGCCTTTGTCGTCTGTTCGCCTTTCTGTGCTTATTGAAGCATGTTCAAAAGTAAATAAAAAAAAAATCTAAATGAATGACAATTCAAAACAAATCACTCCTTTGACAATACTAAATGACAGGAATGGCTTGTACAAGTGTAGGGGTCTGCAACTTTTTGGAACACGAGAGCCATCTTTGTCCTCTATCTATCAAATCTAACTTTCATATATAGTTTTTCTATGTAAGCTAAAACTGGAATTTACGTTGCCTCTATTGAATTATAGAAAAGTCTGTTGATATCAAATCAAACTCTCTTCATCAGAGGTCACAGGAAGACAATTTTACAATTTACAATTTTTTGGGACGTCTACAGGATCCCAGTATTTGTATATTCACCCTGATGGGTTTAGCTCATATTTTAGTCAATTCCACAGAAAACTGCACTTTTTGTGGGTATTTCATATTGTGATTATGTGAGATTTGCCTCCTTTAACTTGATTTAATGCAGATTCAGATTTGCACTCCTAAATGCGTTGCATCTTTCAAGCTGAATGGATTAATTTGAATTAGAATTTTATTTTATTTTTTCCAGTCATTACTTTGTAGAAAAAAAAAAGAAAAGAAAAATACTGTTGATTGATTGAGAGCAGGGGAGCCAAACATGCAGCTCCCGGGCCAAATCCATCCTGCAGAGCGAGTGTGCAGATTGTAAAAATAAAAAAAAGACAATTAAAGCAACTGCTGTTCTCAATTTGTTTCAGATTTTCATGAATAGTAGTGAGCATAAGTCAGCAGTGAGACCTGGAGCTAAACAGCAGATGGCAGCAATACTTCAAACCCAGAAATCAGTGATGCAGCGATGAACACGGGCGACATCACTGCCAGCAAACAAGCAATAGCAAAGTTGTACCATTTGTGAAAACGTGCCTCCAAAATGCTGCAGAAAGAAACCGACCCTGGAATGACGGATTTCAGGTCGCAGTTTTACCCGAAGAATACTTTAGCTTGTCGAGAAGCTGCAGAAAGAATTTGCCTCATAGTTGATGGTTCTGATCCTAAAGCGCTCGGATCTGTGTGCACAGTAACGTGTGAAGGATATGATATCCTTCGCTCTGCCGCCCGCGGATCCATGATGGAATCCATGCTGGCAGTCCGGTGCTCTTTAACAATCCTCCCCGGCTGACTCATACACGAAGGCGCTCCTCTGATGCACTGTCTACAGAATGTCAGTATGTGACCGAGGTGAGATGGCCGGGCCTCCCTCCCCCGGAGACCTGCAGGGTAAAGATTTCCTGTCGGCTCATCTCTACTTTATCATCTCTCATTTGGACCAAGAGGCATAACTGCTCAGTCACGGTGTCGATGCGGCTGCAGATCTGCAGATCGTGCGTTCATGCCAACCACAGAATGCCACAGTCATGTGAAGTATCCGAGTATCTCGGTGTTCTCAATGCTTCCTGAGCAGAAATGTAACCCTGGTTTGTCCTCCGGAGGCCGCGGCGCTCCCAGTGTGTGCTGGGAAAGCAGAAACCTGATACACCCCCACCCATCCCATCATCCTCTCGGTGTGTCTGTGGCTCTCAGAGCAGCACTCATTCAGGCGCTTACAGAGGAGGATGCTTAATATTTTAAAAGGACAGATTTCCCTCGGCTGCTCTGTAATGGATACGCACAAAGAGATTTGTTCTCACTCCTCAGCTGCTCCCGGTCCTGTCGCCTCGAATTTCCCACCGTAATAAATCTTTTTAATCACTTTCATGCTCACGATGAGACGTTCCAGCACATCGGCTCTTTACCCTGTCGAGGTTCATCACTGCCGCCCTGAACGTCGCCTGTTGTCATTTGTGGCGTGACGGTATTGTGAGTTTTGTGGTAACAGCTAATCGGAGTATCCTCGCTGAATTAATCCTCTTACATCTCTCTCGGTTCCTGCTGAGCTGTTGGTGCCGAGAAGGAGATTAGTGTAGCCGAGAGCGATATTAAGATAACTACCCAAATGGCTCTTGGCTGTTTGGAAGGGAATTGACCTATTAAATCACTCCTCACATTGCTAAAGGGCACGGTTCATTGATCCCAGTTCTTTTATTATTTTGTTTCCGTGGTTTTCAGTACGAGCACCCACAGATATTTCACTCAGAGTGAAGAATATCAGAGAGGACGACATCGCAGAGAAGCTATTGAACAATCGTTTGAGATGTGGAGCAACTAATTCAACATAAGGAATCAACCTTAACAGCTGCAAATTAACCCAACTGAATCAAAATGCATGCTTTTATGAATTTCCACCTTAAAATACATTTAGTTTTACAATATGTGAGAAATGTTTGCTCTTGATATGAGCTTCAAATGTCATTAATTGACTTAAAGTGAAGCAGAATGTGAAGGTGGCTTGGCTGAAAGGGCCTGCCAGCACAGAGGAAAGAGGTGGCGATGTTGTTGAATCTTCAGACGGCGTCTCATGCTGGCACTTTCCAGTCTGAGTGCCAGAAGCATCAGAAAACACTGCGTGACGACGTCACTGTCCTTCATTATATTAAACTGGCTTGATTTAATATGAAAAACCGTATGAAAGGTGAAACGTCTCTCAGAAAACTTTGTGGCAGCACTTGAAGAAGCAGATGAGGTGTGTATCCTGCTTTTATTGTTGTCCGCCTCATGTTAATGAGGATGAGGATCCGCCTCCGTTGCTAGGAGACAAGGGAGGCTTGCATCAGTGTCGCTGCTCATTTTCCCCTCTCACCTCCGTTTACAGCCCCGCCCTCCTCCGTCTCGCATCATTTTTCTTCCTCCTCTTGTCTGTGGTCGGCGAGGAGGAGGAGCAGAAGGGGGAGGGGGGGTACACAGTGATGTAATGCGGGAGAAGGGCATTGGTTGGACTGACAAATCACAATAAGCAGAGCGAGAATAGGGGGGCAAATGAGATGGAAGGGGAGAAGGAGGGAGGAGGAGGGAGAAGGGGAGGTAAGGGGGGGAGAGGCGTCTCCTGAGTCGCAGGCGGCAGCAGCAGGCTGGAGACTCGCGGCAGCAGGATGCCAGAGTCCTAACCAGAGCAGAGTAGGGAGGCACGGACCGACGGCTCCGGCGTTCGGATTATGAGAGGAGCTGAGAGGAGGACGACAGCCGGAGACGGAGGATTGAGGGCGGGAGGGGGAGTCCGGGAATAAACCGCCGCCGCGGCCATTTGCACCACTGCAGCTTCCCCTGGCCTGAGCCGCCGCCGCCTGTCTGACTGTTCAGCTTCAGTGTCTGTGGACCTGTGACTGTGATACCGCCTTCCTGAGTGTGTCTGTGTCTCTCTGTGACTCTGGTGTGTGTGTGTGTGTGTGTGTGTGTGTGTGTGTGTGTGTGTGTGTGTGTGTGTGTGTGTGTCCTCTACTCTTGCAATTATGATGAGGCAGACTCCTGCACCCCGGAAGGTACAGAACTCCACACAATCCTCTTCATCTGTTGGGATGTTACTGTTGTTATCATCATCATCATCATCATCATCATCCTTTATGTTAGCAGAGCTGCTGTAAAGGTCGAGCCTCAGAAGTTTTCTCTTTTCTGTTGAGCAGGGAATCACCTTTTTCTTCCTCTCCAGACATGTTCGATATTCTCCCAGCATGAAAGCAGAAGTGCGCCGGCAGCTCAGCTGTGCCATTTATTTATTTCGTCATTTTGTTTATGCTTTGCGTCACCGTTGGTGGTATTTTTTGCAGAATCATGTCATGCTCACAGACGCGTCTGCAGCAGTTGAGTTCAGCTGTTTCATATTTTTCCCACCGTGGCAGCTTGCATCTTTGATTTGACCTCTTCATGCAGACACTCCTGGGGGTAGATGCTTTCAGCACAGCTCGTTCCCGTAGGCAGAGTGCAGCACGGTGGGTTGGGAGGGCTGTCGGCTCTTCATTTGGTACAGCTGTTAGCCCGGGCTAATTTCTCCTCAATGCCACATTTTAATCCAATAAAGAGCGATAAGTGGCTCAGCGATGGCCGAGCCGAAGCAGAGAGTGGAGCTGGAGAGCAGAAAGTGAAAGGTGGAAGACGGACGTGCAGGATGCATGTGTTGGAAAGAGTATCTGAATGAATCTGCTTTTATTGGAGGGATTGAAATGTGGTTAATGTGCGCTATGCTGCTTTTGGCTGTATATAATGATATTTCTAATTGTGCTGGTGCATCTAAAAAAAAATGTAACGTGATCTTCTGAAGTATTCTAATATTTTGAGATAGTGTATTTCTTTGTTCACGACTTACAAGCTTACATTATAAGGACTTAAACAAAGAACTCTAGAAATATTTCAGCTCTTGTGTAATAAATCTAAATTATATGAAAGTTTCATTGAGGTGAAGAAGAATAGTTTCACCTGTAACTTCACATTAAAAAATGAAATATAAAAAAATACCTTATATTTCACCACATCATCCCAGATTGAAATACTTATATGAAATACTGTCTTAATCACATGCAAAACACAGTAGTTAGTAGTTATTTGTCAAATTTGCATGATTTGTTTATTTATCAAATTCTATCCTTATGGGTTTTTTTAAAACTGAAAATACATGCTCTATGTTTACATGGCAGTATATATAAGGAACATAGTTTTCATACATGAATGTATATTAAATCATATTCATGTTTACTTTTTGCTATTTTCCAAATAATGAAATACTTAGTGAAACGTAGCAAAGCAGAAAAACTGAAGATGCAACATTATTTATCATTGTTAAACACCGTCACCATGGCAACTGTCACATAAATAATAAAGAGTAAAATCAACAGTTTTGAGTTAACCACGTCGTAACTTGTTAAACGTCAGTATGATGGGATCCATTTCAGCAGGAACTGATTGAATGTGGCTGATAAGAGCCTGCTGCGGATATTTCAGGGTTAAAGTGAAGAGCAACTTCACCTAACGTTATAATTTGAAGAAAGGAAAGTGTAATGAAGGTGCAAGTCTTTAAAATGAGAAGTTACCTGACATTTAATGTGTTATGACCTACATACAAAAAACAACCCGCACTAAAATACAGTGAATACTTTGAGTTGTACTCGAGTTATTAGTGATAAAAATCTCTCCTTCACTGTTTCAATCATTTTTCCGTTGATATTAGGAAGTAAAACCTGCGTATTTGAATGTCGGTGGTCTGTAAATCCTCTTATCGCACCTGTTCTGCAGCAGCACGCCATCACTCAGGATAATAGAGCTTCTTCATCTGTCCGGTTTGAACGCAGGACAGCAGGACGAGGCTGCGATGAGCTGGACAGAACAGTCATTGAGGTCCACCGCGGCAGCGCCAGCCACAGAGTCCATATTGTTGTTGAGGTTTTGGTCATATGGTTGTTGGAGACGAGTCTCTGTAGGGCAGCGAGGACAAAGAGAGATTGTTACAGAAACAATGAGTGGAGAAGTTTAACAGAGGAAGAGTTTCAGCTTTGTCATCCAAAGTCGGCTTCATTCTCTCATTTTGTCCTTTTGTCTGTGATTTCCTGTTAAATATGACCTCGATAGCTTCTAATACTAACCCCGACTGTTTGTCTCCTTCCCTCCTCCTCCTCCTCCTCTTCCTCTCCTCCCTCTGCTCCTCAGACCACGGCCAGAAGGCCCAAGGTGAGCCCATTCTAAAGCTTCTTTGGGGCTTCTGGTTTTTATCGTATCAAATTTCTTTCATTTCCTCTTCCAGCAGTTTGGTATTTACTATATTGACTTAATGCTTGTACACATCTATAGTAAATCAGTATCAGGTATCTAATGTGTGGCACGTGCTTTCCTTCAAATAGCCCCGATCGGTGTGATTACATATCAACGATTTTTGCATTTTGCTAATAGGTTCAACAGAATTTCTCAATTTGAAAGCTGAACAGTTAAAAAGGAAATAAAGTAGAACCCTCACTATGTGAAATGTCAAAATTGCATTCCTTCATACTGACAAATTTAGAGGAAATTCATCTGCAATGTGATCAGATAAATTGTATTTATACAGTAGTGTTAGTTATTTTTTAGTAGTTTTGTTGAGTTCATTTTAAGCTGCTGCGACGATTCAGTCGATACAGAAATCTGTAGTTCTGAGAACCATGGATAAATGGATTTATCTTCACTGTGATCAAATCCAGGAAGGATTAAACATATTGTCCTTTTTACCCTCATGAAGCAGTGAGCTCCTGGTATGGTCCGGACTTCCTGCTTTTTTTCCTTTATTTTTTTTTATTGAATTAAGTAATTACATCACTTTTCTCCCCCTTGGTTTCCTCAGCAGCCCAGCAGACCTGCGGGCGCCGGAGGGAAGGGGGCTGCGTCCGGCTCGGCCTCCGCCTCCGCCGGAGAGATGAGCAGCAGCGAGCCCAGCACGCCGGCTCAGACACCGTTAGCCGCGCCGGTCATCCCCACGCTGCACTCGCCGGGAAACCCCCCGGTCGCCGTCCCCAGCAAGGTCGGTTCCAAAGGTCACGTTCAGAGAGCAGAAATGGAAGCACTCCCTTGAAAATATTTAAACCCCCAGAGCTGAAAGTGATGAGTTACCAGGACGGCAGCGTCACATGAGCGGAAAACAGCGGGATGTAATCAGATGTGACGTGTTCTGGCTCCTGATCCTCTAAATATACATGTTTTTGACACAGCTGTCACTTCGTATCTGTGTCATCCAGCCAAGTCGTCTGATCAGAAACAATCCAAAGGTCTTTAGCTGCATGCGGAGGGAACACTGAGTCGCCTCGCAGAGATTCACGTAGAAATAAAACGGTGAATGTTTGGTGGAAAAGTTTCTCTGATTCGTTGATTCATTCAGGCAGTAAAGGAGAAGAAACATCGGAAGTGACTAAAGAAAAGTTAGAAAAGATAACATTTTATGGAGTTGTGTTATATGTAAGACTCAGATTTAGTGTTTGATTTAATGTCAGAATATTGGAAAAAAAGAAACTGCAGACACTACACATGCAGTGATAAATTAGAAAATACTATTATCTTTGGTGCGATTTAGAAGCTCAGATGCTCTCACAGGCATCTTATTAAACATTTTTCACAAATTAATCATCAAGTTGATTACAGAATGATTTTCTGGCAATGAATAAATTCATTTGTTGATTTTTATTTTGTTTTTTTGCTCCTGTCCTGTTTATCATTACATTTTACACTTGATCATATAATATACAATATCATCAGCATAAAGTGATTATCTTCTGACAGAGAAACTAAAATATAAAAGTGTTTTATTTGGATGAAGTTATATGTTGTTTCTTTGAATACTTTCAAAAAGCAACAATATGAAAATTTCTGGGCTTTTCTTCACGACAACATGGAACAGAGGAAGTGATTAGTTCTCCATTACAATAAAGTTAGAAGTATTTAAAACCCAGTGTTTGTCTAGATGTCATCAGTCGTGTGTCATTCAAGCATTAGTTTGTTTTTACGCGTCAGGGATCATCTCTTTTTTGTGAAAATGCATCTTAGGCGTGGTCCACGGGTCTCACGGGTATTTTACCCCCTCAGGTGGACGTCGCTATGGAAACGCAGGTGCAGCCGCTTGGCGTGATTTCTCTGTGCTCGATTCTGACGTGCTGTTTTTTCATCTCACTAACTTTCTAACAAGCTGTCAGAAGTGTGACTTCTTTAATTGGCGCGTGAGGCGCCCTCTCTCCAGCTTTACACATTTGGTGTAAATTTATGCATGCAGACGCGTACGCTTCTGGATGAAACTACTGGAAGACCCGATTCTACAGCAAAGATTACGAATGTCTCCACAAATCCCCGCAATCGCCCTGTCCATGTGTTGAAGTCCCCGTTGCTCCTCGTGGTGTCGCTTGTAGTTGAAGGTTACTACTTTGAGTGTGAGGATTTCATGTGCATGAAAACCTGATTTCAGTCAAGCTAACATGGTTAAAGTCCAGTTTTAGGCAGATTAACATCATAACATCCCCACAAAGATGTGCAATATAGGCCAACTGAGATACATATTTTTCTATTCATGGTGTATATTTATTTTACTGTTTTTAAACTGTTCATACGTTGGTACGACACTAAGTTCTTGTAGTGTCTTTGTATTCTAGGAATCTTACTGCGAGTGAAATAGCATTATTATCATTGTGACTTTGTGAAAACGAGCATGCGAAAGGCTGCAGAGGGCTTTTGTTGTGAGAAGTGGCATTAGTCTGAAATCCCACATAAACACGAGAGCTGCCGGTAATTCGAAGCAGCAGTTTCTAGAAAGCATGACAAAGCCTTCGCTTCTTCACGGGTGAATCGTCTGCATGGCGGGTTGAATTAAACCTTTTCCCTGCACATAAAAAGATGAAAGTGCTTGAAATCGCAACGACAGCCTTTAAAGGACAAAAATACAGGAATTGTGAAGGAAGTTTTTGTTAAAAAAAAAAAAAAAAAAAAAAGCACTTTCATTTATTTTTTTTAAACGTTTGGCTTTTTCAGCATTTTTGCTGAAGTCAGTGTGTCGCCCTGCAGGAGGAGGAGGCGCTGCGTGCTCAGGTGAAGGACCTGGAGGAGAAGCTGGAGACTTTGAAGATGAAGCGGACGGAGGACAAAGCCAAACTGAAGGAGCTGGAGAAGCACAAGATCCAACTGGAGCAGCTGCAGGAGTGGAAGACCAAGATGCAGGAGCAGCAGGCCGAGCTGCAGAAGCAGCTCAAGGAGGCCAAGAGGGTGAGGAGCTGTGCAGGGCAGGAGAAGAGCAGGACTCATGAACACATCAGCAGTCAGCTCCCAGAAAGAGTCATGCAGCCACTGTGGATACAAGATGAAGTTGATGCTTCTTCCAGATGCACGTTTCTGTAACGTGGACTGAGTTAGTTCAGGATTATTGAGGAGCTTCTCCTCCAGACAACAGGAGTTTAAAGAAATGGTAACAGAGCTGCCCCTTGCTAGAAACAACAGCTTTGGATACTATAAACTTCCGTACCTGTGTTCATCAGTATTTAGTCACTGAGACAAACTGAACACTGTATATGTATATAGAAACACATACTAGTATTTTACTGCCTTTAACTCCTTTTAAACAAGTGAGTCATTGGGTGAAGAAACGTCAACGTTAACCACAGGACTTGTGTTTGTGTGCAGGAGGCCAAAGAGGCTTTGGAGGCGAAGGAGCACTACATGGAGGAGATGTCGGACACGGCAGACGCCATCGAGATGGCGACGCTGGATAAAGAGATGGCGGAGGAGCGAGCCGAGTCCCTGCAGCTGGAGGTGGATTCCCTCAAGGAGAAAGTGGACGAGCTCACCATGGACCTGGAGATCCTGAAGCACGAGATCGAGGAGAAAGGTGCTGATCACACCGTTTGAATCAATTTCTCAAAATTCATTTCCAAGTAAAATTTAGTATTCCAAATCAGTTTCATGATTGTCTTTAAGTGGCATCATGCTGTGGAATCAGTGATCCTGAAGAGTGATGTAAAGATCTTGTGCTTCTCTCAGGTTCGGATGGTGCCGCGTCCAGTTATCACGTGAAGCAGCTGGAAGAGCAGAACGGCCGGCTGAAGGAAGCTCTGGTCAGGTACGTTTGTCGACATTGATTGTGTGATAATGGGACAGACATACAACACCTTTTTGGGCAACTAATTTCTCTTAATTCTAATTTAACTATAGGCTTTGTGCACTTTTAAGGAAGTCATTGTTAACCTCAGTCCTCTCATTGGAGGGTTTTGTTCCTTCAGCTCACAGACTGCAGTGACTGAACATCTGTAACAGAAGAAATACAAACATTTTGTCCTCATGTTGAACAATAAACCTCAGTGTTTGATGGAAGTCGAGGTTTTCTCACAGTATCTTTGAATAGGAGCAATAAGAGAAGTTTAAAAGTGGTAAAAGTGGTTTATAGTTTTGTGGTAAAGCTATTTTAATTCACAGACTAATTGAAACAATAAAAATCTGCTTCAGACTAAAAATTTACAGGATATATAAAATTATAAGCATCTCACTAGAACGCCAGCTTTTTTTTTACTGTCTATAAATCGAAACAGCTCTGAACAATAATCTGCTATGATAACAAAGACATGAAGTTGAGCATCCAGCTGAAAGCCTCCTTCTGATTTCTGCTCGGCGGCAGGATGCGGGACCTGTCGGCCTCGGAGAAGCAGGAACATGTGAAGCTGCAGAAGCAGATGGAGAAGAAGAACGTGGAGCTGGACTCGCTGAGGAGCCAGAAAGAGAAGCAGCAGGAGGAGACGACGGTGGCCGAGAAGACCATAGACGAGCTGAAGGAGCAGGTCAGACCCCCGCCGTTAAGAATCAGACCTCCTCCATCACGCGGCGGCGTCACCGATTGTGTGATTGGCTTCAGGTGGACGCAGCATTGGGGGCGGAGGAGATGGTGGAGACCCTGACGGAGAGGAACCTGGACCTGGAGGAGAAAGTCCGGGAGCTGAGAGAGACGGTCACCGACCTGGTGAGTTCAGCTGCTGCCCTGCGAGTATTTATAGTCCTCAGGTTGGAGAAAATGAAAGTGCCACTGATTGCTGACTCATTTCACCATCAGTTTTGGCTGAAGTCATTATTACCATGCAGGTAGCGCCCCCTGGTGTCCATTTTTTGTTTAAAGCTCACCTCTATGAAAGAGAGTCCCAATAATCCCTCACACTTGTTTAAAATGTTTAACAGCATCATTATTATTACTTTCTTTCATGTTTAGTTTAATTCTCTCATAGATCATAATTGATTACCTCCGGGAGTTAATCAATCGTTCCATTTCCAACTCAGAAGTTTGTTTGCTGATGAGTGAGGGACACGTAAATAAAAGTGTTGCTGCAAACGTTCATATTTAATCTGCTGAATCAGAAAATCTGATGGTGCAGAAATGTGACCGCAGATGTTTCCTCTGCAAAACCCGTAAAGTCGTTTCAGCGAGTTTGAGAAACATTAGTTGCTGTAAAAGAAACAGTTGGGGAGCTGCTGTCTCCCTCCCCTCTGTTACTGTCTCATCAGACTCCTGTTTAGTGCAGCTGAAGCAGAGGATTTCCTCTTTTGTTAACAACAGTTGGTATTGGATCCATGTCTGACTCTCTTGGAGAAAACTCAAAAGCCTAAATCTTGAGCAACAATAATGTCAATGTTGCTTGTTGTTTGTATCCTGCAGGAAGCTATAAACGAGATGAACGACGAGCTGCAGGAGAATGCCAGAGAGACGGAGCTGGAGCTGAGAGAGATGCTGGATCTCGGCGCAGCGAGAGTCCGAGAGGCGGAGAAGCGAGTGGAGGCCGCGCAGGAAACCGTCGCCGACTACCAGCAGACCATCAAGAAGTACCGCGAGCTCACGGCTCACCTGCAGGTACAGACGCATCACAGGTCGCAGGTTTGTTTCTCCTGACGGCCTCTTGACTGTTGTTCGGCGCTCGCTGCAGGAGGTGAACAGAGAGCTGACCAGCCAGCAGGAAGCCTCCGCCGAGCTGCAGCAGCAGGCGCCGGCTGAGATGTTTGACTTCAAGATTAAGTTTGCAGAGACGAAGGCCTACGCCAAGGTCAGAACCACACCGGCTTTTAAAAAGCTTTATTTCTACCTTGAAACCGTTAAATGATCTCTCAGTCTGTGGTTCTGCGTTCAGGCTATTGAGATGGAGCTGAGGAAGATGGAGGTGGGTCAAGCCAACAGGCATGTTTCTCTTCTCACCTCCTTCATGCCCGAGTCCTTCCTCCGTCACGGCGGCGACCACGACTGCATCCTGGTGCTGCTGCTCATCCCCAGACTCATCTGCAAGGTGAGCACAACACACGCTCCCTCTCCTTGCCGGAGCAGCTTTACGTCCGAGGTTTAACCTTCTGTCTGCGTGCGCCCGAAGGCCGAGCTGGTCAGCAAACAGGCGCAGGAGAAGTTCGACCTGAACGAAACCTGCGTGGAGCGAGCCGGCCTGAAGGGCGGCGTGGGAGAGCAGCTGAGCTTCGCCGGCGGCCTGGTCTACTCGCTGAGTCTGCTGCAGGCCACGCTTCACAAATACGAGCAGTACGTCTCACCTGAAGGCTCTGATATCTACCAAACTACCTAATATCTGAAATTAAAAGTGGAAGTGTCATTTTCTCCTGTGCTTCAGGACAGTTCTTCAATAGTACGATAAATCTTTCCCTTTAGAGTTTAAACAAGTTACTCCACTGTGTGTGTGTGTGTGTGTGTGTGTGTGTGTGTGTGTGTGTGTGTGTGTGTGTGTGTGTGTGTGTGTGTGTGTGTGTGTGTCAGGGCTCTGGCTCAGTGCGGTGTGGAGGTCTATAAGAAGATCGGCTCTCTGTACCAGGAGATGACCGTCCACGAACGTTCTCTAGATTTCCTCATCGACCTGCTGCACAAAGACCAGCTGGACGAGACGGTCAACGTGGAGCCGCTCACCAAGGCTATTAAATACTATCAGGTAACACACACACACACACACACACACACACACACACACACACACACACACACACACACACACACACACACACACACACACACACACACACACACACACACACACACACACACACACACACACACACACACACACACACACACACACACACGATACTGCTGATAGTTACAATCTAATGTAAGTTCACATTTCTATGTATCGGCATTCTGTTTTGTTTCTAATACATTTTCTGAAAATGAGTGAATATTTCCAGCAGTTGAACATTTCAATGAAAGATTCCACAAGACGGTGAGAATTCATGACCTAAATATCAGTAAACTCAACAATATCTGAATATCCCAGACCGAGTCTTTTTTGTTTTTTAACTGCAGATGTAGGAAACATCAAACCTCTTATGTGAAATGACGTCGATGTTCGTAGTTCAAACTGATTCGGCCAAAAATCACAATAATGTCCAGAAACACCAGAATGTTGCAGTGAACAAGAAAAAATGTACTCAGATTGGTGCAAAGTGAAAAAGTTTGATGTTTGTCCCTCCTCAGCACCTGTACAGCATCCACCTGGCGGACCAGAGTGAGGACTGCACCATGCAGCTGGCCGATCACATCAGAGTGAGTCGCAACCTGAAAAAAGGGTTTAATGGTGGAACAAAACAAACAAACGGTGTGAACTGTCACTGTTCTGTTAATTCACACATCAGTGTTGTCGTGCAGTTTACCCAGAGTGCCTTGGACTGCATGGCGGTGGAGGTGGGTCGTCTGCGGGCGTTCCTGCACGCCGGCCAGGAGAAGGCCGATCTGGCCGTCCTGCTGAAGGACCTGGAGACGTCCTGCAGCGACATCAGGCAGTTCTGCAAGAAGATCCGCCGCAGGATGCCGGGAACGGACGCGCCAGGCATTCCGGCGGCGCTCAACTTTGGACAACAGGTGACCTCAGATCTCTGAACGTCTGCTTGACCAACACAACTGTGCCTTATTGAAGCAGACAGGAGGTTCGTTCTGATCTTTGGACTGTGCGCCCCCTGCTGGCAGGTGTCCGACACGCTCTCAGACTGCAGGAAACACCTCACCTGGGTGGTGGCGGTGCTGCAGGAGGTGGCGGCGGCCGGTGCTCAGATGATGTCTCCCCTCGGCGAACAGGAGGGGCTGTCGGCCGTCAAGCTGGAGGACGTGGCCTTCAAGGCTGGAGAACAGGTACCGTTACCGCCGCCCGTCTCAAAGAATGGAAAATAAATGAAATCCATAAAGAGAGAGAGAGAGAGAGAGAGAGAGAGAGAGAGAGAGAGAGAGAGAGAGAGAGAGAGAGAGAGAGAGAGAGAGAGAGAGAGAGAGAGCAGTGATATTCATTCATTATTATGACAGGAAGGATTGTAGCCTGAAGAATGAAACAAATGCAAAAATCAAATTTATCAGTCCTTTAAGCTTGTTTTCTATTAAAACTACTGTTTTAGTAATGAATTGTGAAAGTCCTTGTCTCTAATATTCCTCATTTAAATTTCAATTTATTACAAAATCATTGCACATTTCTCACACAACAATAAATATCTGTTAAGCCTTTATCAGGTAAGTGACCATATTAACTTTCACAATTTTTTTTATGCTTTAAAATGCTGATTAATGTTTTGAGTTTATTCTCACTTTAAAGTCTTGAAATATCCTTTATTGACACTGTGGGGATAAAATGAGGAATTTCCCAGTATGTTGATCAGCGCTGTTAAAAGAATAAACTTTCCAGCTGCGAGGTTTGGATCTAAATTTCAGTTTTGTTCATAACTCACACAATATTTATCATTTATAAAAGTAGTGACATTGATACTCTGTCACACTTTTAATGAAATACTTTGAAATACTGTTCATTTCTTTGTATAGCTTCATTTGCCGTACTTCTACAAACGATCCCCAAAGTGTTTTAATTGACGCCGACCTCGTCATTTTCAGATCTACGGATCGCAGGGCACCAACCCCTACGAGTCTCTTCGACAGTCCTGCAGCATCGTCATAGCAACCATGAACAAGATGGCGACCGCCATGCAGGAAGGAGAGTACGATTCAGAGAAGCCTCAGAGCAAGGTAAACGTTTCTGTATGGGAGCGGCTGCCGGTTTGGATCCGGAATATGATTTTGATTGGTGCGTCTCCCAGAATCCTCCGCCTGTGGACGTGCGGGCGGCGGCTCTCAGAGCGGAGATCACCGACGCAGAAGGTCTCGGCATGAAGCTGGAGGACAGAGAGACGGTCATCAAGGAGCTGAAGAAGTCCCTGAAGATCAAGGTAGGGAAACATTGGAAGGCAGGACTGAAGCGTGAATGTAGTTAAATACGCTGACTCTGCATTCTGGATCGTCAGGGAGAAGAGCTGAGCGAGGCCAACGTCCGTCTCAGTCTGCTGGAGAAGAAGCTGGACAGTTCGTCCAGAGACGCAGACGAGCGCGTTGAGAAGATCCAGACTCGGCTGGACGAGGCTCAGACGCTGCTGAAGAAGAAGGAGAAGTGAGTCCCGACTCCACACGGTAGAAGCGTTTTTATCCAAAGCTGCCGCCGTGCGGCGTGTGACGCCTCGCCGCTGCCCTCCGCAGGGAGTTCGAGGAGACGATGGACGCGCTGCAGGCCGACATCGACCAGCTGGAGGCGGAGAAGGCCGAGCTGAAGCAGAGAATCAACAGCCAGTCCAAGATGACCGCGGACGGGCTGAGAGCGTCGGGAATCGCCTCCATCGTCACGGGAGCAGCCGGAGGTGAGAAACAGCTGCTCTGCAGGTTTAACTCATTAAAGTTAATCCTCCGACTTGATGCTTCGCTCAACTAAAAAAATCTACATGGAGCAGCTTTTTTTTTTAAAAAGCTTCAACATCGCTGACGTCTCTCCCTCTGTAACCTTTTGCTCTTTCAATCCTTCCTAATCTTCCGACTTCCCCTGCAGATGAACAAAAAGGTATTCTCCTGCTTGAACTCCTGTGATGCTGCATGTGGGTGTTTTTCTAAACTGCATGTTTCCTCCCGGGTGTCTGCAGGTCGGCAATCAAATACCTTTCACATTGAAGCGTTTATCCTTCCTGTTGAGTTTCTCTGCAGGACACACGGCTGCTTCTCACTCAATTTTAAGGCTTAAAATGAGCAATATATGAAATCAGTCATATCGTCACAGATTATTTTAGATTCTGCTGGAAAGTGCAGAAACAGTTTTGTGTTTGTCCTGAACACGTTTTTTTTTTTAATCATTTTTACCTTTTTTAAATATATTGCAGTTTATTTTTGTCTTAAAGCTCTAAAGAACCCTGCAGAAATCCAGCTATAATGAATCTATAATCTAGAATGTTTCCCCTCACACACCTGCTCTTTTTCTACGCCACTAGATTGTTTTTGTTTTCCTGCAGTGAAGCATGAGAGTTCAAATTTTCATTTTGAACAGATTTTTAATTTTCACCACGTTCAGTTTGTTGTAATTTGATGAAGTCGTCATTGTTTTTACATGTGAAGTTTTAGCAATAAGTGACATTTAAAATATAATCCTTCATTTCAGAGGTCTTTTGTTTTTTTTTTGGACTGAAGTTGAATGTGCAGCTTCGTCTCTGGTCCGGTTGTGTTTCTAACACCTTCCCGCTCTCGCCCTGCAGCCGCCCTGATGCCCGGACTGGACTCGGGTTCGGGCGTCCAGGTGATCGACTCCCCGCTGCTGACTCAGCAGATCGAAGCTCAAAGACTTTGCATCAAACAACTGAAGAACGACAACAACAGGCTGAGGGTACACAACAACAACAACACAGCAACAACAACCTTGGAGCCCTCAGCACAGACAGAAATTAATATATATATATATATATATATATAGCCTTTTGTTTCCAATTGGAGAAGAAAAGCACAGTAAAGGGGATAAAAGATTCGTGCGGCCATATCAGAAAGACATCAAAGATGTAGAAATATCATTAACATGTGAATATAACCACATGAAACATTTAGGAAATAAGTTTCCATGTTGACAATCATTTACTTTGGATTAATATTGAATAATATCTTCGCTGCTCCTCACGTTCACATTCATGACCTCTGATGTCCTGATGTGTGTCGATGTTCCTGGTCGCAGGCGGAGAGGATGCGCGCTCAGCTGGCCTCCCTGCCGCCGCTCCACGTCACCAAGCTGCCGTCCAGAGATGGAGGCCGGCCCGAGGTGCTCTCCGGCGCCCTCTACCGCAAGACCGACCAGCTGCTAGAGACGCTGCTGCAGATGAGCGCCAACGTCAAGGTGGTGGACATCACCGGGAAATCTCCAGGTGTGTACCCTGTGAGGGCGAGGCAGCCCAGCTGAGACTCAGGATGTACGAGAGATGAAAAATGTATTGAATGTTTGGGTTTTTTTTTTCTCATCTGTAAATAAAATTCATCATCATCATCCTCATCATCATCAGGGCCTAATGTGGTTAAAACTCCTCCTTCTGTCCCACAGTGACACCTAGTGCTCAGCTGCTGGAACAGACGGCGCGGCTCCAGTCGCTGAGCGACACTCTGGACAGACTGAAGGTACGAACGAGCTGGAGGATGAAAGGATGAAAAAAAGAAAAGACAACACACACTCCTTCACTCACCTGACGGTCTGTGTCTCCACTCAGGGCGAGGTGGCGGAGCACGTAGTGAACCAGCACCCGGGCGCTCGGGTCACGTCGGACTTCGCCACGTTTCCTTCCGTCTCATTTGTTAAGGTAACGACTTCCGACACCAGACGAGTCGAGTGCTGCTCTGCGACGTCCGACTGAAACCCGAGTCTGTTTGTTTCCAGGCGAAGGAGGAGAAGCAGGGCGACACGGTGCTGGTGGGCCGGGTCATGGTGCCGTGCCTCCGCGGTCAGGAGCAGGTCCACCGCCTCGTCCTGTCACAGTGTCAGCTCCAGAGAGTCCACAGTCTGCTGCGGACCTGAAGCCTCACCTGCCTGCGCCCCCGATCCTGATCCTGATCCTGGTCCCGATCCAGGTCCTACCTGCTGCACCAATGTACAACCATCTCCACTCCAGCAGAGTCCAACCAGGACGATTTACAACCTGCAGGACTTCATGTTCAGTCAGCACCACTGAGGGTTTTTACATTTGTAGCAGCCGAGATGTTTTTATTTAAATCTAAAAATTTATCAGCAACGATTTGTCGTTTTAGACGATCGATCGTCGTCATTCCTTCTCGTTAAAGATGCAGTATGAACCGATGCAACGTCTCTCTGATTTTACGTCTATCAGATCAATCCCATAATGCTTTGCACCAATTCCATTCAGATAGTGTTTACGCAGCAGGACTGTAATCAGATTACTTCGTCGTGTAACTGCAGCTGCTGTCGTACAGTTTCTCATGTTTCCTAAGTACTCAATAACACCTGCAGCACAATAGTGTTTTATCAGCGTATCAAAAAAACATCTCATTTAAAAAAAATAATGCGTACTGCACCTTTAAATATGAGGGCTTGCTGCTTAAGTAAAACGAAAGGATGAAGACAAATAGTTATGAACATCAGTGTTTTGTTTTGACAGTTATCAAGTCAATGTGGTGTTTTTAACAGCTGTCCTGCAGATTGTAGATTCCACAGCGGATGTTGAAGGAGATATTTTCACCTGCACTGCTGCATGCTGCCCAGATCCACCTGAACCCGGTACCTAGTAGCCAGTACCCGGTACCCGGTACCCGGTGTGGAAGCTGCTCGCTGGATTCTATCAGGCCCAAACTATAGACTCCGCTTCGTGTTTCTCTGAGCCAGACGTGAAAAACCATGAGCTCCTTACCGTCGCTCCATTGTCACACGCTGACCATCTCGAAGGAAAAGAAGGGTGAAGAAGAAATCCTGAATCTGTATTTTTAACGAGAGCGGGCATTTTTAAATCAAGTAGTTGTTGTTTTGTTTTTTTAAATGAAATTTTTTGCACATTGAACACACGTTCAGTGATAGAAGAAGCCAGAGGAGAACAAACACATGCACATTTGGATTTAACTTGATTTTAAAACTGAGGATTTTTACTCCTCCTGTCATTTTGGTTTCACCTCGGTAAAATAAAATGTTTGAATATGAACTTTACTGCACTTTAATCAGACGAAGCGTTATACACACACACCGGTGGAGTCTAATCCACATCCTGCAATGTTTTCATCAGATCTTTAATTCAATTTAATCTCAGTAACATGCCATGAACTCCAGAGTGATCCCAGTAAACTCGCAGACTGCGGTTGGACTCCAACGGTTTAAACTATTTAATATTTATTACTGTCCTGGTGTGAGTAAAATAAGTACTGTGAACTTTTACATGCTTGGTGTAACTGGTCAGATTAACGTCCGTCGACTGTAATCCTGTAGACTTTGTCCGAGCCTTAAACCTGTAGAGCTTCGTGGTGAAACATCAGTCGCCTGCCTCATTTTTTTTGTTTCAAAGCAAAACTGCATCTTTGCCAAAGAACCTTTTGTTTCTCTTCACATCTGCTGATTTTTATTGGATTAATCCAGGATAACTAGAGTTTATTGATTTTGAGTTCATGTCACGATAATCTTAGCATTTCTTTTATTTTTTCATTCATTTGTTACCTCGTGGTGTTTTTCTGTGAGCAGCTGATGTTCTGAACCTGCAGCGTGTCGTCGCTTCTCCTCCCGTGGCTTCCTGCTCTCACGCAAACTGATCGAATAAAGACTTTGAAAACTTCCCGTTTGCCGTCGCTGCTTTGGAATGAAACGTTCTTGAACGATCTGCAAAAATCTGGTTTATTTGAAACATTAACACACTTAAAAAGGATTGAATTTACACCGAGAGGATTTTAAAAAAGAGTCCGTGATGCTGCTACTGTTCTATGTTTAAAACACAAAACAAGGTTCAAATGTATAAAATGTGTAAAAGCGGGTGTTTGCTTAAAAAAGGTAGTTTAGTTGTTTCTGATTGTGACGGATTTTCTTCACAGTGGAGCGCCGGCTCACTGCCACGCTGATCGCCTGCCCAGCACGTGGTTCCTGATTCTCTGAAAGATACAAAACATCCGTCTTTTGACCTGAACAAACCATCTTTAGATTTGAAACGAAGCGATCAAGACGTTCTGGAGGATTCAAAGAGTTTTTACTCATCATAGGAGCCAAACTTTCAAAAAGTCGCACACCAATAACTTATTTTAGCCTCAGTTTGTGGGGAGTATTTACAGGTGCACAGTGGAGGAATTACCGCAGTATTCATCATACTTCATCAGACTGTATTTGAAGAAAAGCTGCTGCCGGTCGTTGTACCTGGTTGTAAAGTTGAGCGTTCTGTCGATACGATCGATACTCGACTTTCCGTCTCTCCTCCTCTCGTCTCCGCTGCACCTCGGGCAGAGATTGGTATATCCTGAGAGACAAATGGTTACCGGTGAAACTGATAAACTTGCTCAGTTATTCCTCCAATCAACTGTCGCATTTTGTCACATTAAGAGTTCAGTAGCTGAAGATGGAAGATGAAAAAGAAAGAAAAATGATGCGTAGAACTTACAGTTTGGATCTTTGGATCATCTCCTTCCTGGGAACGGCTCTCAGCAGCGCAGTGCCTTCATAGAGAAAAGACAGAGGACTTTATAATCCCAAGACTAATAAACTCATTCTTGAACACACGTTAATACAATCATCATCATCATCATCCTCCTCCTCCTCCTCCTCACCTGCGGGCCTCTGCAGCCTCTCTGCTCTTCCCAGCGGGTTAAACAGCTCGTCTCTGCTGAAAGCCGCCTGGAGCTTCCTCTCCTCCGCCTGCTGGGCCAGACACTTCACCCTCTGCCTGGACTGGTAGATGAAGTCGGGACGGCGGATTTCCAGCGCCTCCTGCAGGAAGAGAGGTGAAATGACGAGTGAAACTAGAGAAGGACAACGAGAGGTTCCAACCTGGCAGGATGACCGTCGTCACAGTGAGACACTCTCAAGCTTCAAGGTTCACTTTTCTGTGTTAAACGTCACAATAATTCACATGTGATGGGAAATAAACCCAAACGATCACGTCCATGATGATACATTATCCCCGCAGCGTTTGAGGAAATCGCAATTATGCAATTGAGCGAGCGAAAGAAGAAACCTGAATCATCGAACCCCTTTTATGCTGCTTGGCCATTTTTCATCTTTTCTAAGCACTGATCTGTTTTTAACTTGAGAGAAGAAACACCAGCCTGCAGAGAGATTCGCCTCCGGCCAGACGACAAGGTTTTGCTCCTTGGATTCGGCTCTTCCACCGCGTGACGCCAGAATCTGGGCTCCTCGTTTCCTTCCTCCTGCACGAGTTGGAGCGGCCGCCGCCACGGCTTCGCTCGGCTGTACGGTTGAAACCAGGAGACGCTGGGCCTCCAGGCTGCAGAGTCCTCCCCCTCCTCCGGCTGGTTCTCCTTCCTGGCTGTCGACTTCAGGCTGCTGGCGGGGATGAACCACGACACGGCTGAAACAGCAACAAGAAAACAAACCTGAGATTATATTTTTTAAAAATCTTCACACAAATGTTTTAAAAATCAGACAAATAATATAAAGTAAATTATGTAATGAAGGTAAAAACGTTCTGTACCTGCAGGAATCGGCTTCGATGGGCTCGTCCTGCTCTTCCTCTGCTTATAGAGACTGTGACCTCTGGGGGAGCTCCTCGGTCCTCCTCTTCCTCGCCTGTCGCCTGGCGGAGGAAACATGGTTCCAACATCCCTGGTGTTCTGGCAAGTCGCGTTTGGAATGATCTCAATGTCACCTGAAGAAACAAACACAAACAAAAATCTGATTTGTTTCACCTTATTATCATCGTCAAATCATCAAATAGCTGAAGGAAGAGGAGCGGAGCAGGGAACTTGGACTAAGTACTAAAAAAAGGTGTAAAATGAAGAAGCAGGAAACATTTCACAGTTCAAAGTGCACGTACTCGGTTCTATAAACGAATCAGAGGCGTAACATCACACACCTGCTTGGATGCCCTTGTTGATCATTTTAACAGTTTTCTTTGCTGCTAACATCCTGGAAGGGCCGCAGGGCGACGGGACGCTGTGAGCGCTGGTGGACGAAGTGGAATCGCCGACAAGCTGAAAAAAACATGTTTTATTAAAATTTGGATCCCAGCGAGCGATCAGTCTGTATCTTTGAATTCCTGTTCTCTCTGCTGTATTGGTTGATTGGAAAGTATAGAGATCTACATACGGATTCCTCTGTCCAGGCGGTAACTGGTGGCCTGATGCGAGAAGAACGGCTGCTCCTCTTTCTCCTGTGATCTCCTTCTTCTCGTTGCCTGTTGATGGCGCTGTACAGTTTACTGAGGCTGGAGTTGCTTTTCAGCTGCTGGACTTTGTTTTCTCCAAACACTCGGACCAGGCGAGCCGTGTCCACGGTGGACATGGAGCCGGACGAGGCGTCTGCTGTGGAGACGCGTCGACTGTCCGGGGAGCTGTGAGGGAGATCGGCGGAGACGGAGGAGCGGCTGTCGTCTGGGGGTGATGAACTTTCCTCCTCGTGATGGATCGGGGATTCGGCTCGTCTGTCTCCGTGCACGCTCCTCCTGACCTCTCGAAAGTCCTCTCTTCTTTCTCTCCTCCTCAGTGCCAGCTCTTCTCTCCTTCGACCCTTCTCCTCCCACGCTTCGGGAACATGGACAGACCTCCTGCTGTGAGTGAGGCGAGACAGTGGAGACTCTCCTTCACTGCGCTGGTGTTGCTGCTCCTCCGTCCACTGGTGGCAGAACCTCTTCCACAGCTGGTCCAGAGAACTCTGCTGCAGCAGCTCAGCGTCGGCCGCCAGCTGCTTTCGATCTCTTCCTGTGTGACGAACCGGCGACTGGACGACACCAGTGGGCTTGAATCTGTCCCGGCTCAGCCCTGCTTGTTCATCACTGAGGGACGGGATGGGACTCGTCCCCCGGTCTCTCTTCAGGGCGTCTCTGTCTCTCAGTAACGACACCTGGGTAGACGGCTTTGGACTCGGGTCTGTTGGAGAGCTCTTATCTGATGCTTCAGGAGCATCTGTTGAGGGAAAAGGAGCGTTAGGAATGATTCATATATATTTATTATTATATATTAACTAGATATATACACACGGCACACTGCAGCCTAAAGAAATGCTATTAAACTCTAAATTGGGGCAGTTTGAATCACAACTAACTACAAGGAGTATCTTTTGCTAATGAGTAATATAATACGTATCATCACTCTCTGAATCCAATAGCATTTATTCATGTTTTTCCAAAAGAAAACTCTATTGGATTCAGCTCACCTCTGTGTTTGAGGTCTTGCATTTTGAAAGTGGCCGTCTTGAGCCTCTTGCTGTAGATTCCCTCAGTGTGCCGGATGGTGACTCCTCGGTCCACCCCCGGCTCCTGCTGCCCCAGGACCTCGATGCTGAAGCGGGGAGGCACGGCGTCATCCGAGCCTGCTCACAATTCAATGGCGCTTTGTTAGCGAGTGACAGCAGGGAATAAAACGGAGCTTTCTTTGGTTAAAAAAAAAAAAAACTCTCCAGAGCGAGTGATCGAGAGGTTTTCTGCCAGTGATAAACACACTTTCATCGTCCCCCTCTTCTTCTGATTCTCCACTGGGCCCCAGCTCTGCCTTTGTCTCACTCAGCCCCTGAACATGAATAATGAATGCTCTGCCTGGTGTCTGTTACAAAGGACCAGCTGCTGCCCGAGAGGAGGGGAGAGGAGGAAGAGGAGGAGAGGAGAGGAGGGGAGAGGAGGAGAGAGGAGAGGAGAGGAGGAGAGGACCGAGGCTCAAAGGTTCAAATGACAGTTCAATCTTTCAGCTACTCTCAACTTTTTAAATTCTGACACCCTGAACATTTATTCTGAGGCTCACATAGAGAACCACTTTGTAGACGTTATTTTCACAAATCAATTTCTTAATGAAAATAAAAAATTTTAAACAATAGATAATAGATGAAAAGTCTAAAGTGACAAATCGTTGTTATACAATATGAAAGATATTTAATATTCAAATCAAAATTAGAAGCCATGACATAAATTAAATCTACAAAATATCTTGTTTCAAATTTTTTTTACTTTCTTTAAAAAAAATAAAAATAAAATAAAATAAAATAAATTTACAAGAAACACAAACCAACAGTGTGCATGCTGAGATACAACAGTCCTTCAGGTACAGGTTGACCACATTTGATCAACAGAGTGACATGACATGGTATATTAGCTATTGGCTTGTGTCACAATAAGAGAAAAGACAGAATGCAAAACAAGGCTCTTATTTTGTTGGCCTGTCACACAGTAATTCAGAAATAGTAAGACTGATGTACCTGGGTGGGAGCTCTCCATGGTGGTGTCAGACGGCTCTGCAGAGGAGCGATCAGCTTCGACCTGAGGGACGTAGAAGAGCTCCTCGCTGCCGTGAGGTTTGTACGGCAGCAGGACGGGCGCTGCGAGAGAACGAAGAATAAAATCCTCCTTTAAACAAAACAACCTTGACGGCACCACAAGCTCCAGTTAGTAACCGTGTCCAGTAGGAGGACCGTGAATCATGAAACTCCTCTTCAGGGGCCACATGCCGCCCAAATGAATGGGAATGAGTCAGAGCACTGAACTTAACCAACATTTGTTTTAGTGTAGCACGATCCCGGGTTACTTCTATTGACAGTGGAGTTGGACTGAACCATCTCTGACGTGGGGAGGGTGAGAAAAGTCTTTAGAGTTCGTAAAAAAAAACAAAAAAACAACCTACCACGGGTTTCAGCGGGAAGGCGTCTTGATGAGATTTCAGTTCTGTGCCGGGCTGTGAAGAACTCTGTGGGTGTGTCTGTTGCTTTAAGGAGAGTGGAGGTGTTGGATCTCCCTGGCGCTCGCTGCCTCGCCGGATCTCTGCTGTCACACCACTCCAGTGGACTGCTCAACCCGACACCCTCGTCTGGACTGCTGGCAGGTGGAGAAGACTGTCTGAGGGGGACAAACTCTTCATGTGGACGCCGTGAGGTAGCGGGAGGGTGACTGGAGTGGGCGGCGGCGGCGGCGGGGGTGTGATCGGGAACTTTGGGGGACAGAGTGAGGCGGACATGTGAGATGTGGTCTTTGCTGGAGGATTCGACAGACGGATTTCCTTCGTTCTGTTGCTGTGATCCGTCAAGCTGGACGGTCACTTCTAAAGGCTGCGATGGACGGGGAGCCTCTTCAAATCGAGCGCCCATGGTGTACCCTCTCCTCTGAGAAGTCGTGGAGTTTAAACTGTCTGATTCACACTCTGGCTGTTCTCTAGTTTCTGCCTGTGCTGACGCGACTCGATCCTTTTCACCCGAGTCAAGCTGCCTACCGGCTGCGACGTGTCTGTCTGTTCCTGTTGAAAGGTGCAGGAGGTGGAGGGGCTCGGGGGCGGGGCTGCGGGGAGGTGCTGGGGAAGAGGAAGGTGAGGGGGATGTGGAGCGCCTGCGGGTGGCGATGGTGATGGATGTGAGGGCCCGGGGCTTTCTGGAAGGAAGGATGACTCCTTCTCTGGCAGCGATTTCACATACTTGAGCCTCGAGGTCTGGTTGAGTGGAAGGTTGCGTCTGTGCAGTGGAGTCAGCTGGGTTTGTCCTCGGACCTTGCAGCGACCGCGTTGGCTGGGTGCTGGCATCACTAAGAGCAGCAAGCTGAACTATATTGGGCTGCTTCGATTCTCCAGCACTGGACGTTGAACTGCTCTCCACATCTGAGCTCTCTTGGCTCTGAAGGAAGGCAAAACAAATCTGTGTTAAGCTTTCTCATACAAACCTTTTTGTTTTGGTTTTTGGAGCACCGCAAACTGTACAGTACTGAAAACAGAGTTATTAACTTTTCCTTGCATCTGTTGACACACCATGCCTGCAGCACACCAGTTACCTGAAGCATGAGAGCTGTGCTGCCCAGCGAGGGGAAGCAAACGTCAAAATGAGAAACACATTTACACTTTTTAAGGTCAATCCGTAACCAAATAGACACAACCACTGATTTCCAATATTTTGGTGTAAATGTAAGTAAGCGTCTACAAATAAAGTTTGGATCATTGCAGATATCTGCAATTCAAAGCGTAAAACTGTCAAAAGAATTACCGGCATCTGGTTTTTCAAGTCCAGCTCTCTCTTGAAGAGTTCGATCCATGTTATATCTTCTTTGTTGAGCTCCAGAGGCTCACACGGCCGACCCGAGATCCTCAACTTGATCCATTCTGTATCAAAAACACATTTCAATCGAATGATAAAGCAAAGATGTACTACGGTCACCTGGATTTATTTGGATCTTAAAGCAGCACAATTGTCCCAAACAGCTCCAGCCTCTTTTTAAAGGTAGTTTCAGATCCTAAACCTGGCAGTTCCTCGATAAGAGAAAGTTCTAGAGGAAATTTTGTGTGCCTGCCTCCCACCCCGTGGTCTCTCCCTGACAACGGTCCATCTTGTTGTTATGGCAACCTTTCTCTCCTCTATGAGGTGCCTCTCCCATACATTTTGAATGGGAGATTTTTTTGCTTTTTTTTTTTTTGCTTTATTTTTTTGCTTTATTTTTTTGCGATTTCTTCAGAAACGGTTTACCTAATCGTTAACAAAAGTGGCAGCACACTATTCCCACACTTTACGCACATTTTAATGTGCTTTTTAGGTCCGTAATCTCAACTTTACGTGCCAAAAAAAAAGTCAGTGAAGTAATAATCAAATTAAACAGGCTCCCAGGATAGTAATCTTTGCACCTTGCCACTGAGTCAGGCACAAGAATTCCTGTATGTATTTGATGATACTTAGAAGTTCATGTTACACACCTGTGGACAGAAAACTGTCTCTTCTTTCTGGTGTTTTTTCTTTTTAATAATCTAGATGTCATAACTTCTCTAGGAGTTATACTTATCAGACTTATGCATGCCAGATCCTGTCAGCAATGACAAATTAGGAACAAAAGGGTAATTTCATGTTGAATCCTCTCACCTCTGGCTTTGTGTTCCTCATGGTCTGTGGTGCTCTGTTTACTGGACATCATGGTGGACGGAGATTCACGCTGCAGTAGCTTTGCCACTCGGACTGCCAGTGAGCTCTCGCTGCTCTCGTCACTCATCCCGTAATGATCAGCGCCCTCGAGGACGGGCGAGGAAGAGCTGCTCTGAGCTGGACTTGGTGGCGTCGCCTCTTCTACCTCTGCCACCTCGGCGGTGTCTGCAGGAGGCGAGGTGGGCTGTTGCACACTCACGTCTGGTGGAGGCTTGATGACCAGCGGCTGTGGCGGAGCGTTGTCGGGAGGCGCAGCGCTGCAGCCCTCAGGCTCTGTGCGCCTGAATGATTTGGAGAGGACACTGGTACCTGCATCAGCACTGGCAGCGCAGTCCTGTGGCGTTTTGTGTACAGCGATGGCGGGTGCTGTAACTGGAGTTTGTGTGGATGTATAATCAAGCTGCCATGAGGAGGACGTTCTGTCCTCACCAACAGAAAGTAGCCTCAGTTTGTCAGATGAAAGCAACGATTCTGACGAGGACCTGGTCCACTGCAGGGAGGAAGGGGTTCTGGGGTCTCCTGACGTGAAAGCGGAGGAGAATGAACAGTCCTGAAGTCTGCTGCTTTTATTCTTATGAGATAAAGTTGAGCCTTCATCTGGAAGAAGCTGGTGTGCTGTAGGAGGTGCCGAGGAAGACGCAGATGAACCAGTAGACCTCATGTTCTCTGCGTGAGAGAGGAGTTCACGGATCTCCGAGCAGGCCTTGGTGCTGACAAAAGAATATTCTGCGGCTTCGTCTGTGCTGCGGCTCGTTTGTAAAAGTGACTCTAAGTTTGTTTCCCCACAGCTCACCTTGATACCTACAGAGAAAGGAGCGTCTACCCTTTCTCCCGGGAGATGAACAGTCTGGCTGCTCTGCGCCTGCTGGCCGGGTCGCCGGAGAGACAAACAAGAATCTTTATCGGGCTTTGAGCCGGGCCTTGAGCCGGGCGTAAGCCTGCGATCACTGTGGAGAGCGTCGGTCTCTGGTGGGGGAGACGCCCGTCTGGCCTGCTCTGGCAGAGATACAGCTGCACCAAGACTGTCCATGCTGAGCGGAATCGATACGCTCGAGTCAACTGAATGAATGCTGGTCCGAGAAAACTCTCCTTTTTGGGGACTGCCAACTAAAAAGAAAAGAAAAAAAGATTTACATTACGTATTTTAACCAGTCATTCGTTACAGATAAATGACAGATGTTCATTTAATTGTAATTAAATGCATCAATACATGTAAAAAAAAATTTTTTTAATTCTATGTTTTAATTTTGAAAAATAAGTAAATAAACACACAATAATGTAATTATAAAATATCCTGACACTTTTGCCCTCTGTAGGATTTCATATATTTCTATTTGAAAGTTAGAACGGGATAAAATGGTTTAAATAGTTTTTACTGGGCCCAGAGAAATGTGTACTGTGAAGCTCTATAGGTCAGTTATTGGTTTATTTATTATTTATTTACCTTCAGAGGCCTGAATGCTCCGTGCTGGTGTTCCAGTTGATCCTTTAAGTGTGCAGAGATCAGTGGGAGAGAATTCAGCCTCTCTTATTGGTCCTCGAAGTGCAAATGGATTTAATATTGCTGAGGGGGACTGGTCAATACCCAGGTTATGGAGGTACAACTGCAATGAAAAGAAACGCACAGCGTGAGGTCAGTGATTTTAATGGCGACTGAAAAAGAAGGATTTTCAGTTTTTGACTCACCGGAATACGTTCGTCAATGTTGAGCTCTCGAGGCTTGGGAAGCAGTGGGGGTGTTGATCGTTTTGAATTCCAGTAGGGGGCATAGTTATCAATCTCTAGGCTGACGACAGAAGAAGCCCCGATAGAAGTGTGTTTTTTGACACCACTGTAACTACCTTGAGAACTTGAGAGGGTCCAATCTTGATCAAGCGACACATCGCTGAAGTGACCGAGGCTCGAGAGAGTCGAGGGTCGAAGGAAGCTCCCAGTGGAATCATGACCAGCGTTCTCTTCAGTGCGTCTCTTCTGCTGTTCCGTCTGCTGCTCTTCGTTGGCCGACTTGACCGTGTTAAGAGATGACTGGGACTGCGACCTGCCGAACGGTGAGCTTGAGGGCGGTGCTGCAGACGCAGAGGTCGTGTCTTTCTCACTGGGAGCGCTGCCCACAGTCTCACCTCGTCTTGGAGAAGACGAGCCAGAGGGCGCTGTGGAGGAGCTCTGTGGCACACTCTGGGTAGGCGCACTTGTTGAAAAGGGTTGTTGTAAACTCTTTGCCTGCTGACTAAGGATACGATTCAGACTGTCAGATACGGCATCGTAAGCTTTCTTTTTAGGAGAGATGCCAGAAAAGCCCTGCAGGGCCAGACTGTCAAACAGTGACGTCTTGGCTGAACTCTGATTGGCCCGCCAGGCATCTACTTTCTCCATGTAGTTGAGACTCGGGAGGGACTGGACTTCTGCAGCGCTCGCGGTCTTTTGTTGATGATTTGAAGTGTCTGGGTGACGGGGTTCAGAGGAGGGAACAACTGGCTGTCGACAAATACCTAAGCTTGACTGGTATGAGTTATCTTTACTGGACTCTATGGCTGAAAGTTTCCCAATTTTAGTCTTGACACTGGATTTTGGTGGCGCCTTGAAAATCCCTGGAGTGGACTGAGAGTGTGGAAGAAAACCCAGATAGGATCCATCGATTCCAGTCTGGTTTCCTGAGGACCAGAGGTCGTGCTCTCTCGGAATCCTTCCAACACCTGCTGAAAATTGCCCGTTAGACGGCAATCCACCCACATTTATTTGAACCCCAGGTGTCTTGTCGTTAGTCGATTCATTGAGACTCGGTGTAACAGCCTGAAAAGGTGCTTTAGAAGCGTTTTGAGATTTAGCTTTAGAGCGATTGCATTGCTCCACTTCGGAGAGAAGCTCTCTATGTAATATTTCACTGTGCTCGTCAGGCTGCGTGCCGCGGGAGCCTGTGGTGATGTTACACACCTCAGATGACAGAGCTTCAGATTGTCCAGGGTTTGAAACTCTGTCTGATTGTTGTGTTTGCTGCGGTGGAGAACAAGCTTTACCTGAAGGACCTTCTCTTTTAACGCTTTTATATTCCTCTGTGAAAGATGCTCTGCTCTTGATAGACATCACGGAGACAGAAGAAACTGCACTACAGGTGCTACTTTGCAGACCAATATCTTTCGGTAGGATGTCCAGAAGACGCTTTGCAGAAACATCCTTGCTCAGAAAGAAAGTGTCATCTTTTGCGGCCTCCAACCGGATGTCTTGACAAGCCTCTGGGTTCGCCTCACTGCGACCTGCATTATCTTTTGAGGATATCGCTGGAGTAAGACTTTTCTCGCCCCGTTTGCTTTGGTCTCCAGGTGAAGAACTGTGCTGAGAGAGAGAGCAGCTGCTGGCACCTTCTTCAGTGAGGAGGGTCGCCTGGGCCAGAGGGTGCTGGGACAAGGACTCCTGCTCAGAGGCTTGAGTGGTGTGAAATCTCTCTGTTGCCATGGAAACATCCGGATATGGCCTTGAAAGAGTAAAACACACAATCATCCAACCAATATTTACAAGCTTCTTACAGTTCAGATGTTTCAAAAGAAGTTGAGACAGCAAATGTTTTACCACGTTCCTTACCTTAAAGGGGCAAACTCTGTGTCGGTGTGTTGGAAAAACGAAAGCTCAGTGACAGTGTGTTCAGGTCTGGAGTTTACAGGCAACAAGGAAAGCGCTGGAGACAGGTTGCTGTCCTGAAAAGCTGATGGTACAAAAAAAGTTGCACATTATTGACATGAACAGAAGTCAGGAATATATCAAACTCAATGTGTCCAAACCATTAGTGTCCTCAAACTAAAATGAATCATACCAAGATGCAAATACTGCCCCCCGTGCTGACCAAGCTCGCTGCTGTCTGTTTCGAGCCCGGGCTGCATTTGGTCCCGGGTGCCATCGCGATGACTTTGGGATCTCAGCGGGTTTATCAGTGTTTCTCCAACAGAGTGGCTCACATCAGCATCTGCAGGCAACTGGGGAGACGTCATCACCCCCTATGCAAGGAGGCAAACACCAAAGTGACTCTCTCACTCCTATTATCCAGACCAGGGAGGGTCAACTTTGACCAGTGTGAGTAACACAAGAAATTTCTCCCACCAACAGACAGAAAAACAGAGTAGTTGTGAAAGAGCACCTCAACCAGGGTGTTGAAAAATTGTGCCTTTTAATGAGAAAGAGTAACAGTATGCCTGCATATCAATTTAAAGTTTGAACATAACACAGTGAGTCAACAGAGTCTTTAAATTACTCTTTGTTTCAATGAAAAATGTTACCTGATATCCATTGGTTAGTATCATTGATGCACCTAGTAAGAGAGTTGTATGTCACTTGGATGATTGGGTGAGAGAGACATGTATAGGTGGAAGCGATGGGCATAGTCGAGGTGGTTTTGTATGTTATGAGTGAGTAGCATTAAACTGTGTTCTAGGTTGAGGCATGACCACATAAAAAAGGACATGACAGAGAAGGTGGCATTGATTTTAATAGTTTAGTTTGCAATTAATGATTAGTATGAGTTAATCCGCACATGTTAACGTTCAGTGTCAAGATGCTTACAGCAAATGTGTGACATTAAGTTATATACAGGCAATAAAAGCTATTTCATCAATGCGTTCTGGAGAGTAAAAGACAATGCAAGAGTGCAAACATTATTGTGCAGCATCTGGTTAACGATGGTTGTCATGTTTATCGAGAAATCAGGCCGTTTTCTACAATTCTGAGAGTTGTTTGGACTCAGGAGCTCAGTTTGTTGTCAAAGTGAGACACAGCCGATTCACTGTCAAGCATAAATACTGTGTGCAACAAGTCAACTTGGTGAGAGATGGTGTTTATATGCATTTCACTTGGTAAGTTATAACCGAGTTTATCCCAGTCTAACAGCAGTATAACTACTGAAGACACAGCCTGTGAGGAGGATCGTATTTTAAATGGAGTCACGAGAAGCTTTAACTTCAAAACCTGGCAAAGCGGTTAGCAGTTAGCCAGTTAGCTCCCGACGTATTTTTTCGGCGAATCCTCCTTTGACCAGATTATCTAGTTTGATGCGAACTGTGTGAAACTGTCCGAGGTGCAACGGAAGGCATTTTGTAATATCTGGGGATAGGTTAAAGTGGCAAAACTTACCTCTGGGGGCTCCATGACGCTTTTATTGACAGTCCGTTGCAGAGCGCGCCCGCTCCGCCCGCCGCGTATCCACGGAGCGTTGCTAGGAAATTAAACATAATCTCGCGAGACTTCTTTTTTTTTTTTTTTTTTTTTTAAAGAGGAACTTTATCTGACTGTAACTCTTCATACGTCCAAGTTTCGACATTGATTTTCAACAAAAAATCAATCAATGATATTCGACTTTTTTTGAGGCCACGAAGGTTTTTTTTTTTTCTTTTTAGCCTCCGAATTTTTTCTTTTCTTCAGTGGCCCTAATACTCTTCCGTAGAATTTTGACCTTTTTTTCTCTCTGAAAAATAAAAAAATCGCGACTTTGATTTCAGACTTTTTTTCTGAAGCGCATGAGGGTTTTTTTTTATTTTATTTTTTTTTACATACGTCGGATTTTTTTTTCTTCAGTGGCCCCAATACTATTCCAAACTAATAATCTTCCTTATTCTTGAACAACAATTTATTTTGTCACCTATAAAAACACTATTGATTCTCTGTTCTTTCGCTTACGGCCATACCACCCTGAACACGCCCGATCTCGTCTGATCTCGGAAGCTAAGCAGGGTCGGGCCTGGTTAGTACTTGGATGGGAGACCGCCTGGGAATACCCGGTGCTGTAAGCTTTTCCTCCCCTCACTAGAGGGCGATCTTCTCATTTATTTTCAGCTCATCTTTTCATAAACACACCAACTAACAACTGGCCACAATCTCTCCTGCTCAACTACTGACAAACAGCAAAATTTAACCACTCTATGAGTCAGTCACTCAAATACTTCAAATATAACATTTCAAGCCCTACGAAGCATATGGCATTCACATGAAAAGATATAAACTCTGTTTTTCTGAACTAATGACATGATTATCTTATAATTCTGAGAAAAAAATGTATTACAAAAAAAATTGGCTCTATTTGTCTGAATTTTAGAGATAATGTTTTCTGAAAAAAAGAAATAAAATGGCTCTGTTTTTCTGCATTGATTGGACAGTGGTGTGTGTTATTCCAAGTAGAAGCTCCACTAGATCGTTGTAGGAAACAGGCATGCCACAGCTCTCAAGTTTAATTCAGTTTTATTTGCATTTGGTTTGAGACATTGGGAGATACTCTTGTGTTTAAGTATTGTTGATGGTATTGTTATCAGTTGTCAACTTTGCCACAAAGAGTTTGGGCCTGGATTCTGATACAAACCTCTCTGATTCCAATGCCTAAATAAGATTAAAATAATAAAATAATAAAATGAAAATTAAAAAAGTTTATTACAAAACGTGTCATGCAAGACTTCTTTTCATAGTTTAAAAATTATATTCGTGGCAAGAAAATCATGAGAGGATCCAGCACAGACATCTACACCAGCAGATACAGGAAGAGGACAAGCTGCATCCTGAAGGACTGTACTCACGCTCACACTCTCACTCTTTGCCTCAGACAGGAGGATGCGGGAGCATCAAGAGCAGGACCACCAGGCGGAGGAACAGCTTCTTTCGAGAAGCTGTTAGTCTGTTTTTTAACATCTTCTTTCAAAATGTATAAATTGATATCAAAATGAGCATAACAATTCTTTTTTCCTGAGATGAATTTGAAAATTAATGTATCAGTGACTGAATAATTAAAAACATTCATGCCAGACAAAACTTCTGAGGAAGAGGAGTGATTATTTAATACATAAATAAATGTGATAAATGAACAACACATAAGTTTTGTCCATCCATCTTCCATGCTGCATCACACACTTCACACATACAGATTGTTTAGAGTCACCAATTAAGTTTATTGAGAAGCAACAGAATAACCAGAACATAAATAGAGATAAAGACAGTTAAACATTCCCCTGATCCAATACATGGAGTTTAAGTCAAGCTAAAACTCGACCACCAGACTCCACTGTGTTTTCATGTACAAATATGAAATAAACTTGAACAATAGATTAATTTAAGTATCTCAGTCATAGGAGGGACCTGAGAAATCCAAAGACTTATCATGAGGGAGCCAGTTTTTGTATTTTTTTAGAATCGGTAGGGTGTAAAGGTAAAAGACTAAAGGTCGTCTGAAGAAGACGCCTTTGAATCCTCCTTCAACCAGATTATCTTCGATGCAAACTACATGGAACTGTGTCACTCTCTGGGTCTGTCCTCAACCAACGATAAAACAATAAATATTCATATTAATAACATCAATACTTTAAATTCAATTCAATTCAATTCAATTCAACATTATTTATATAGCACCAAACAACACAGTCATTTCTAGGTGCTTTTAACAGAGAAAGGAGAAAAACCCAACAAATCCACATGAGCAAGCAGATTTATTTGCGACTGTGGAAAGGAAAAACTCCCTCTAACAGGAAGAAACCTTTGCAGAAACCAGACTCAGAGGTGGCAGCTTTCTGCTGGAAGGCTGGGTGAAGGGATAGAGGAGAGGAAAGGATAGAATAGAGAGATAGATTGGGGGGTTACAAACCTTGGAAACACACCCTGGTTCGGGTAGGGGAGGGAGAGAGAGAGAGAGGGAGAGAGAGAGGCGGGGGATTTGAAGCAGCCCTAACTCTAGCTTTAGTAAATAGAAAAGTCTTAAGTCTAGCCTTGAATGTAGAGACTGAAATATGATCGGTACCAATTTAGTGCTGTACCTTTAAGCCCGATGATGTGTTCTAGCCTATGTAATAGGATGTTATGATCAATAGTATCAATGCAGCACTGAGATCTAACAGGACCAGAACAGAGACCAGTCCTTTGTCTAAGGCTATGAGAAGCTTATTAGTAACTTTGACCAGAGCTGTCTCTGTGCTATGATGAGCTCCAAAACCTGACTGGAAAGACTCAAATAAGTAATTTTTGCTTATTATTGATGTAGTAATCATAGCGAAAATATCTTTAAACAGTTTGACTTTCTGTCAGCCTGGCTATAGTACTGAAGAGAAATCTAGGATTGTTCTTGTTTTCTTCTATTAAGGAGGAATAGTAGGCATTTTGGGGTTTTGTGAAGGGATTTGCAAAGGGGTTTCACAAACTATTTCTCCAGGCTGTTCCAAATATCCATCCATCCATCTATTTTCTTCCTCTTATCCGGGGCCGGGTCCCGGGGACAGCAGTCTAAGCAAAGATGCCCAGACTTCCCTTGCCCCAGACAGTTCCTCCAGCTCTTCCGGTGGGACCCCAAGTGTTCCCAGGCCAGGCGAGAGACATAGTCCCTCCAGCGTGTCCTAGGTCTGCCCCGAGGCCTCCTACCGGAGGGACATGCCCGGAAAACCTCCCTAGGGAGGTGTCCGGGGGGCATCTGTTCCAGATGCCCAAGCCACCTCAGCTGGCTCCTGTCGATGTGGAGGAGCAGCGGCTCTACTCTGAGCTCCTCCCTGGAGACTGAGCTCCTCACCCTATCTCTAAGGGAGCACCCAGCCACCCTACGAAGGAAACTCATTTCAGACGCTTGTATCCAGGATCTCGTTCTTTCGGTCATGACCCAAAGCTCATGATCATAGGTGAGGGTAGGAACGAAGATCGACCGTTTAATCGAGAGCCTCGCCTATTGGCTTAGCTCCTTCTTCACCATGATGGACCGATACAGTGACCGCATAACTGCAGACGCTGCACCGATCCGCCTGTCGATCTCACGTTCCATCTTCCCCCCACTCGTGAACAAGACCCCGAGATACTTGAACTCCTCCATTCGGGACAAGGGCTCTCAACTGACCTGAAGGGGGCAAGCCACCTTTTTCCAGTCGAGAACCATGGCCTCGGATTTAGAGGTGCTGATCCTCATCCCAGTTGCATCACACTCGGCTGCGAATCGTGCCAGTGCACGCTGAAGGTCCAGGTTTGATGAAGCCACTAGGACCACATTGTCTGCAAAAAGCAGAGACGAGATCCTGTGGTCCCCAAACCGGACTCCCTCTGGTCCCTGGCTGTGCCTAGAAATTCTGTCCATAAAAGTTATGAACAGAACCGGTGACAAAGGACAGCCCTGCCGGAGGCCAACGTGCACTGGTAACAGGTCCGACTTACTGCCGGCAATGTGAACCAAACTCCTACTCAGGGCGTACAGGGACCGGACAGCCCTTAGCAAAGGGCACTGGACTCCATACTCCCAGAGCACCCTCCACAGGACATCCCGAGGGACACGGTCGAACGCCTTCTCCAGGTCTACAAAACACATGTGGACTGATTGGGCGAACTCCCATGAGCCCTCGAGCACCTGGTGGAGAGTATAGAGCTGGTCCAGTGTTCCGCGACCTGGACGAAAACCGCATTGTAATGTGTACTAATGTTCCAAATACTTCTGAGTTAAGTCCCATTTCTTCTCTGATTTTCGTGCTGACTTCTTTAAAGTTCGCAAATTATCATCTATCATCTATCTATCACTATCCTCTAAGTTGTTGTTTTTGCTTTTGCTACTTCATTGTGTTTGTTTGCTATAATGAAACCATCAAGCCAAAACAGTCATGTGTCACCTGACACTTGAAAGGCTGGATCAATTGGTATTTAAGGTTGCAAGGCAACCGTACCTGTTTTTGCTTGATGGTTTTCATTATAGCAAACAATGAAGTATTGATGTTATTAATATGAATATTGTTGATATTTACTGACGTCATCAGCTTTAACACAGTGAAACTTTCATGGAATGTGACTCTGAAAAATAAAACTGTAAATGCAATTGAAATAAACTAACTATCTACGACAAAATAACCGGCTGAAGATGTTTCTCTTCTTTTGTGGTAACGCCCGTGAGCCCGTCAAACAGGAGACGACATGCTTTGTTACCACAGGTTTCTTCAAAGTCATAGCATTAATGACACTGTCTAAACTTCCTAACTCATCACAGAGAACGTTCAGAATGCCCTTGACAAAATTCTCAACATCCTTGGACTCGATGATAATGCCAGCAGTCATGACCTCTGGCCATATTTCTCCATATAGCCAATTCTGTATGGACTCTTGCACGTCTGCAAACTGTTGTGAAGATAAGCCTGCCTTCATGAATGTTCGATTCACTAGAGCATTAACGGTTAATAGGATCCGTGCTCTCATTCCACCAGGCGCTGTTTCCTGTGGCAAAGGTTCAACACAGGTCTCCGCCACTACCTTGGGAGGCACTGCTATTGGAGCCTCTACCGCTCTAAATGGAAAAGCCTGTAAAACCCGTTGGGTGTGACGCTTATTCTGGACACCAAACCACCATCTCATTAGTGCCAGAAAGTTTAGAATCTTGTCATCAATAACAGCATCTACTCTCGCACGTGTAGGGCCTTTCCTTCTCTGGACCGGCTTCCCCACACTATCTGAAATTATCTCTCTTAATGCATCAACGAATACAATGTTCTTGCCTTGTGAAACATCTTTCAGTCTCTTAAAGTCATTGGCATCATATCTGCAAATTTCTGTTTCAATTAGAGTGTCTACACGTTCAGTAATCTCCTTCATCGTCTGGTTGCGTTTGTTGGTGCGGTATTTGGCCCTGAGCTGGGTAACAATGCGAAGAATTAAAGTCCTTGCATACTGCCTTCCAAAGAAAGCCCTAATCTTGCGTCTAATTTCCTGCATTGACACTCTGCGCTTCGCCGTCAATTTGCGACCCTTCATTTGACCAGTCAGGTCTGTGACAATGTCACGTACAACTGCCTCCGTCTCCGCTCCCATGACAGTTGCTATTGGTTCTCTGTGAACTTCTGCAATGTCCTCCAACATGGGCATTGCAAACTCATTGACAGCCTTGGTCATGACATTGTGCACAGCCTTAGCTATATCCTGTCTCCCACTGACATCCAGCTTTACGTAAATCACATCAGAGGTATCAGTCTCTGATAATGAGGAGTATGAGACCGAAATAGTTTCCCATGAGCTATCATCATCATCTGTCTCTATTGTGACTTCAAAAGAACTCACAGGTGACTCATCTGTGAAGCGCTCGTTATCTGAATCTGTCAGCCTGATACTTATTGTCTCTACAGGAGTTTCAGAATTTTCTCTCTGCGTCTGCCGCCTCAATCTACCCACACATCCTATCTTATCAATCAAAACTTTTAGCATTTTTGCTGCATGCTTGATCATTCTACTTAGACCTTTTGGGGGAGAAGTGTCCTGAGCAGATGGCGCCCTACCAGAGAGCTTGGAATTAACAACCCGAGTTGCTTCGTCATCAATAAGGTCCTTCAGGTGAGCTGAATTGTCACTGGAAACCTTGTCAACACCCAGCACCTCCTCAAAAGCTTCAGGGATCGAGTCGCCGGTAATATCTGAAACAGTCTGTTTTTCCACCAAAGTGTCCATGCCACTAAATATACATAAAATAAATGTGGACACCTTTGTAATGATGTCCACAAGTAGTTCTGCCAGTATTGTTGTTGTGGCGAAATCTGGGCTACTATCGCGCAGCGATTTCCATCTTTCGTCAGTCATCCTTTCAACAAAGGACCTGATCAACGGACGAATAACGTCCACAATTTCTTCCTTATTCATCTTGGTTTTTGACAGGAGACTATCTGAAATTATTGAGTTTCTGTCTGTAAAAGTGCCTCGTATTGGGTCCAATGTAAGTAAAGTTAAACTGAACTTATTTCTCTGCTCAACAATAGTTAACTTTCCACTTCAACTCTTAACAGCAGTGTTTGAATTGTGCTCTGTAAATAAATTTTCCTTGCTTAAAGGACCCTCTTCAAGTCAAATTCCTTTGAAGTTGATGACATCACAGCAGACATCACGTGCCACTTAAAAGGCTGGATGATTGGAAACTTTTCCTTTGTGATGTCACATGTCACATGTCACATGCCACTTGAAAGGCTGGTCCAATTGGTATTTAAGGTTGCTAGGCAACTGTACCTGTTTTGGCTTGGTGGTTTTCATTATAGCACACAATTAAGTATTGATGTCATTAATATTAATACTTATTGTCAATATTTACTTTGATGTCATCAGCTTTAACACATTGAAACTTTCATTGAATGTGACTCTGAAAAAAAAAAACCACCTATCTGTTGCTAGGCAACGGTACCTGCTTTGTGTTGTGTTGTTCATGAGACGCACTTACAATATCTCAAATAATAAAGAACAATTTAAAACAGATAAACTGAATGAAGTGTTATTACATACATGTGCATGTGTATATAGGAATATATTCAGCTTGTATTTATCCGTATTATTTCATATAATGCCTTATATTTAATCAGACACTGTACACAAATACAAGAACCCAACAATTAATCACAGGTTTGTTAATGGCTGCCCTCATGGTTTATGTCAACAATTAATCCCCTGGTCGGGTTAACTGATGATTTTGAATGAGAAGAACTTGCCTGAAGATAGAAGGGACAGTAACTCATGAAAACCATGTAACATTATGCTTTTTATTAGGAGTGATGTCACTCAAACCATGCAGAGACTCTGCAGGTGCTCAAAAAAAGAAAAGAAAAAGGCAGCATTCTACCGGGGCGTATCACAGCGTATTGGCCACTTTATCATATATAACAGAAGTAGTAGACATGGAAATTGAAAGTGTTTTTAATTCAAGAAAATACATAAAGCAAACCACTTTCAGCAGATATTCTAAGCAAACTGTTTTTATTCAACAAGGATTGAGAGCTGCTCATTTGATTGGGTTTTTCATGGCTACAAATGTGACTGCTGCTTGGCTGAGGACGGGATTGGGGAAAGATTGTAAATACAAACATTGAGCCTGTTGGACAAACACACGAGTTGAAAATGACTGACTAAAACCAAACCATCATCTTATTCAAGTTTCGATTACAGAGGCAGGATCATCAGAATTTTTATATTCCAAACTTCTCCCTGAGAACTCAATCTAACTTTGCACTGGTCGAGCCTGTCACCGAGGTCACGTGACGACACGGTCAAAATACGTTACACTATTTATTTTTTATAGTGTTTATTACATATGAGGAGCAAAGAAGAGAACATAAATTAATTATTAATTTAGAAAACAACTTGACAGAAAGGGCACTTGCATATGCCTGGTTCTATGTATAAAGGCTTGGAATCCCATGATTGTGGCGGGTTATTAGTTAGTGTGGTTGTGAAAAGATGAGTTGAAAAGAAGTGAGAAGAGCGCCCTCTGGTGAGAGAAGGAAAAGCTTACAGCACCTGGTATTCCCAGGCAGTCTCCCATCAAATCACTAACCTTCTTATCTTCTGAGAACAAAACAAAATCAGGTGTGTTCGAGGTGGAATGAAGAGAAGTGAGGAGAAGAAATCGTCTTTTTATTGGTCTAAATACATTGACCAAATGTTTTTATATTTATTCATTTATTGTAGCATTTGCTGCCAATCAGGCACTTCTCAATTCAGACTGGAATAAAGGAGCTGGTCGCTTTGGCTCTGGTGAGCTTTGTCCTGCTTGTTGAAGGAAAAAGCATAAAGAGTTCTGTGAGCGAGGGTCTCCCAGGTTTTGTTCCTGGAGAAAAACCAGAGTGGGTCCTTCTCTGAACGATGACAGATCCGATGCTGGGTGCCGGCCTCTGGTTGTAGTGGAGCTCTGACCCTCTTGCTAGGGTTGGGGGAGGATTTGAGGCCTTCCTGGGCTTCAGGCCGTGAGCAGGCCGAGCTCACAGGCCGAGCTCACAGGCTGTGCTGCTGGGAGCAGCCTGCTTCCTGCAAAGTCCACAGGGCAAGGAGGGCATGATGAATACTCCCAAGGCTTTTTGCTAAGGTCTGGGACATTCAAAGGTGTCCGGAAGCTGTTATACTGAATTATTGGAGATAAATCTGAAATTAAATACATCAATAACTGAATAATTAAAAACCTTCATTCCATATAAAATGTCTGATGAATAGGAGTGCAACCAGGACTCAACAAAATAACCAGAACATGGGAATGAAGACAGTTAAATATTCCATGATCAAATACTTGGATTTTGATCCAAACCCAAACTCAACCAACTTTTAACAGACTCCACTGGGTTTTCGTGTACAAATATGAAATAAACTTTAAAGGTGGAGGAGTTTAGGTACCTCAAGTTTGAGAGAGATAAGACATGAGAAGAGAGGCTCTATGTCAACGGCCAGCTGTTCCGAGACCCCGCTGTCACTCCCTGGCTCTACTGATGGTCCTCACAAGCTGAGTATGACCACTCTAACACACACACATCACAGGTTTACTCAGGTCCAGGTAAGAGTTTAACTGTAACATCAGTAAACATCATGAACAACGTATATTAAAGCGAAGCTAATTAGTATTACATCATTAATGTACACGATGTTTGCTATATTGCGGTAGTAATAATTATTATGGACTTGCACTGTCAGCACTGGGATATTAAAAAAAAAAAAAAAAAAAAAAAAAAAAAGCACTGGGATATAATTTAAAAAAAAAAAAAAAAAAAAAAAAAAAGCACTCGTTACGTCACCGCTAAATGTCACCTATGGGTTTGAATTGGTTCTTTTTCTGTTTTTGGTTTCTCACTTTTCTTTTCTATTTCCACCCCCCCTCCCTTGTTTTGATAACAATACACTTCCACTGTTTTCACCACATTAAAACCTCAACATCACAATCCAACTGTCACCATATCACACACTCATATACTGACAGACACACACTACTACGTTTGAATAGCCAGTCAGACTTAGGGATCCTAAGTACACACGCACAGATATATGCATCCACACACACTCACACACACACACACATGCAGACAGACACATACAAAGATGCACGCATGCACACACGCACACAAACGCATGCACCTAATCAAACACACATGCGGACACATATACACGCACACACTCACGCATGCACACACACACACACACACAAACACACCCGTACACGCACGCGGACACACAGACACACACACACCCACATATACAGCATTAGAGAACCCACCTAGAAGATGAGTGTAGCTAGAAACACGCTCAGGTTTGTCACCTGGAATGTACGAGGAATGGGCACGCAAATAAAAAGACAAAAAGTTTTTGAACACTTAAACAAACTACAGGCAGACATTGTCTTGTTACAAGAGACACACACACCTACAACAGGACATCACAAATTGATATCACCACAATTCCCTCACACATACTCAGCTTGTTTTAACTCCAAGCAGAGAGGCGTAGCTATATTAATCAACAATAAAATACAATTCTCGTGTAAAGACACAATCACAGATCCAGAGGGAAGATTTATAATTATTCACATCTCTCTTCAGAACATAGAGATGTGTATCGCAAACATCTATGGCCCAAATGTTGATGACCCCTCCTTCTATCATAATTTCTTCACCACCCTCTCAACACACTCTGACAAAACACTGATAGTGGGAGGAGACCTCAACATCGCCTTCAATCAACAAGTAGACAGAGCTAGTAAAGCAGCAAACACCCGACACTGGGAATCTACAGACATAGTCCAGCAGTACATGAGTGACTATGGTCTTTGCGACGCCTGGCGCACCTCTCATCCCACTCTTAAAGAGTACACCTTCTACTCAGCAGTGCACCAATCTTATTCGCGCTTAGATTACCTTCTGGTGAGTAAATCAGTGATTAAAGACATCTTGGACACACAGATTCACCCCATTACTATCAGTGACCATGCACCTGTCACTATGACAGTTACTAATAGAACAATCACCCCTCCTATTAGACAGTGGAGATTTAACACGTCACTGCTTAAGGATCCAGATTTCCTCACATTCTTTAAAAAACAATGGACAATCTTTTTAGAAACAAATGACCTGCCTGGTGTCTCTCCCTGCGTCCTCTGGGAGACGGCTAAAGTTGTCATGAGAGGTAAAATCATTTCTTACTCCTCATACAAGACCAAAAGAGAAAAAAAAAAGGAGAAAGAACTGGAAGATAAAATCAAAACCATGGAAACAGCTCATGCTGCCTGCAAAGACGACAGCCTATTAATGGAACTAAGAAAATTTAAAATAGAGTTGAACAAAATAATTGAACATAAAACACAATTTCAACTGCAGAGACTACGCTGGGAGAACTTTGAACATGGTAATAAATCCAGCAAACTTTTAGCCAATCAGTTAAAACGAAATAAAGAAAAATGTACAATCCCCTCAGTCCAAACTCAAAATGGTAAAATCACTTTTAACCCACAAGAAATAAACAATACTTTCAGAGAATTCTACAAAAAACTTTACTCTTCACAAATTGATCCTTCACAATCTGAAATAGAGAGCTTTCTGAGCACAGTCAACCTCCCAAAATTAAAAGAAGAACAGATCCAAGGTCTAGAAGCTTCCATCTCAGTAGAAGAACTGCAGGAAGCTCTCCAGCACATGCCTGATGGTAAAGCTCCAGGACCTGATGGATACCCCACTGAATTTTACAAAGAATTATGGTCTTTACTCTCACCTATTTTTTTCAGAATAATTGAGGAAATTAAAGAATCTTCAACTCTCCCCCAACATATGAATTGTGCAAATATCAGTCTTCTTCTAAAACCGGATAAAGATCCCACACTACCATCTAGCTATCGGCCGATATCACTAATCAATGTAGATCTTAAAATAATTAGTAAAACATTAGCAAGCAGACTGGAAAAAATCACACCCCACATCATACACCCAGATCAAACTGGGTTTATTAAAGGACGACACTCCACTAATAATACACGTAGATTAATTAATCTTATAGACCACTGCCACCACAATAAACAAAAAGCCATTATCACCTCCTTAGATGCAGAAAAAGCCTTTGATAGGGTAAATTGGAAATTTCTACTTGCTACACTACGGAAATTTGGATTTAGAGAATATTACCTTTCCTGGATAAAAATACTGTATACCTCACCCAGTGCCTGTGTTAAAACCAATGACCAAATGTCCTCAAGGTTCAATCTTGAGAGAGGCACCCGACAGGGGTGTCCACTCTCACCATCTCTCTTTGCAATTTTCATCGAACCACTAGCAGCAGCCATCAGACAGAATAATAACATAAAAGGAATACGAACAGCAAATATAACACATAAAATATGTCTCTATGCGGATGATGTGCTAATTTTCCTGCAAAACGCACAGACCTCTCTTCCAGAAACAATAGGGTTGATAGACAGATTCTCCTCAATCTCAGAATATTCTATAAATTGGAACAAATCAGTAGTCTTGCCTATCAACTCTACATTTCAGCAGACACCTAACACCCCACTAAAACCAGGGAACATCAAATATCTCGGCATTAACGTCTCAGCCAAACTCTCAGACTTGGTACACTTAAACTACACCCCCCTTATTAAAGCAATAGAGGAGGACCTCACTCGATGGAGGACACTCCCAATTTCACTTATGGGGAGAGTAGCAACAATCAAAATGATGATCTTGCCCAAAATTAACTACATCTTCTCAATGATCCCAGCAAAACCACCAAAAACCTGGTTTAACACTCTTGATTCTCATGTCTCAAAATTCTTATGGAAAAATAAACCATCACGTATAAGTTTAAAAACACTCCAGAACACCAAGGACCAAGGTGGTTTAGAACTCCCAAATTTTTATAATTATTATCTGGCCAATAAACTACTTTATGTTGTAAAATGGATCAATCAGAAACCCCTAGATGAAGGCTGGCTAGACGTTGAAAAAACATTCTGTGAAGATCTCCAAGTCAGAGATCTTCCCTTCTTCAGTCCTGACATCAAAAAGCACAGCTGCTTCAAAAGCATCAATATAAACACGTCGCTGACAGCTTGGTGGGAATTTCTTAAAATAAATGGATCTACACTCATTCCCTGCAAACTCACACCCATCTGGAACAATCCCGACATCCTGCAAAGAAAAAAACCAATAAACTTCCCAAGATGGCAAAATAAAGGAATAAGACACTTAGAACAACTTATCTCCAATAACTCTTTTATTCCATTTAATGAACTAATAGAAACATATGGTATCAGTCAAAACACCTATCTGGAATATCTTCAGCTTAAGTCAATAATACAAACTAAGTTCAAACTAGAACAGATTAACTTGAACTTACCTCAGACAGTGACAAACCTCCTGAAGATCTCAGCACCTAAACCTCTTTCTAAAATTATCTCAATCCTGTCAGGTTCAAATATCTCAATATCCCTTCCCACGTTCAAATGGGAAGAAGATCTCAACATCAACAGAGACCCAACGTTTTGGTCAGAAATCTGTACAAATACATTCAAAATGAGCAAAAACCCCAATATACAGCTCATACAATACAAGATCCTTCACAGAGTTCATTACACAGGACAAAGGATGTTCAAGATGGGGCTCACTCCCACTAACATATGTTCAAACTGCACAGGTGATCTCCCAGATACTTATCTACACGCACTTTGGCTGTGTACGCCAGTCCAAACCTTCTGGCAAAAGATTTGTGAAGATTTATCGTTATGCCTGGGCCACCCTATTCCAGTCTCACCTTCACTTTGCTTGTTAGGAGATCTCACAGAAATTAAAAGAGAAAAAAATGAGTCCTGCATGCTCCTGGTTTCCCTAAGCGTCGCAAAAAAGGCGATCCTCATGAACTGGAAATCCAAAAGTAATTTGAATATAAAGTTATTTAAAAACTTACTTCTAGACCACATCACATTGGAGAGAATGTCTGCTTGTAGGAAAAATCATTTGACAGAATTTGAGTCCACATGGTCCCCAATAATTAAATACACCATGTAGCCCTGTGGGGGGGGGTAGTGGCTCCACCCCGGGGCTCTGGGGACCGTCCGTGGCTGGGGCGTCGTGGCTTTGGTGGTTGGTGGCTCTGTGGGCTCGGGGGTATCCTGGCATCTATGCTGGAGGGTTACGGCCTGGCCTGGGGAGTCCTGGGCGGGGATGTGGGGGGGGCTCTGCTCTGGGCCGGGGTCGGGCCCGCTGGGGCGGGATGGGGGGGCTGGGCGTCGGGCCCCGGCTGGGCTGTCGACTGGGGGGAGGTTGGGGGCGGGTTGTCCGGGCCCTGGGGGTGCGGGGCCTCCCCCTTCCCGGTGGGGGTGCCCGCTGCGGCGCTGGGGGTGGGTCCTCCCTCTGGCCCCCTCCCCCGGTGGGGCGGGTTGGCCCCTGCTGCCGCGCTCCGGGTCTGCCTCATTCCCGGATTGGGGGGAGCGGGGTACGGGGGGGGCTCCGGGTTCTGGATGGACGGTTAACTGAGAGTGACCTCCAGGGCCTGATAGGGGTGTGCGTGTGCGTGTGAGTTGGGGTGTGTGAGTTGGGGTGTGTGGGTTGGGGTGTGTGGGTTGGGGTGTGGGGCTGTGTGGAGTGGGCGAATGAGGGGGGGTGCCCTGGCCACTGGCCTCCGGCTGGGCTCGCACTGGGCCCTGCGGGTCTCGGACTCTGCTGTCTGGCCGTTGGGTGGGGTGGGGGCTCCCTGCCCGGGTCCCCTTGCGGCGCCTTGTTTGGGGGGGTGTGGCCCCCCTGGTCCTAGGCCGGCCGCTCGGGGGGTGGGGTGGGGCAGCGCGGGGGGTCCAGCTGGGCCAAGGTCCTAGCGACGGGGGGACCCCCTCCCTCAGAACCCTCCCTGCCTTACCTCACCTTATATTACCCCACAATAGGGAAGAGTGGGGCGGTGCCTAGGTGGGGGGTCCAGGCTACTTAATTGCGGTCTGGGTCCTCCCCCGACTTTGCACCACCCACAATTTTAACCACACTTAGTCATGCAGGGTCTTGAGGGGGTAAGCCGCTTTCGGGGTTCTGCCGCTTGTCAGCGGTAGAACGCCCGGGCCCCGCTACCCCCCAATTTTAAACCGCACCATAGACACACACATCGCATCCACCTTTTCAAAACACAAAAACACACCCTTACATACATCCAACACACATATAGGGCAGGGCAAGGGCGGGAGACGTGGCTCCCCCCAGCACCTCCCGCTGGGGTCCCGCCCCGGCCCGGGGTGAGTGCGGCTGGAGTACGGGGGGCGCGCTCCCTCGGGCGCGGCGCTTGTGGGGGGGCTGGGGTGCGGTGCTCCTTCTCCACTTGCTGTTGGATTGGTGGAGGTTGGGATACCGCGGTGGCCGGGAGGGGGCCCGGCCGGCGGCCTGAGGGTGCGAGAGTCATCACTCCCCCCCCCGTTCCGTGTGTGTGTGTGTGTGTGTGTGTGTGTGTGTGTGTGTGTGTGTGTGTGTGTGTGTGGGTGTGTGTGTGGGTGTGGGTGGGGGTGTGGGTGTGGGTGTGGGTGTGTGGGTGGGTGGGTGGGTGAGTGTGTGTGGGTGTGTGGGTGTGTGGGTGTGTGTGTGTGCGGGGTGGGTCATGGGTTGGGTTTCCCAATCAAGACCCGGGGGGAGGGGTTATGGGGCGGGTGGATTATGAGGCTCCTGGGGGTGTAGAGTTGACTGTTCTCCGACCGGGGCCTGCGCCGGGCTTCGCTTTCCTGGGTCTGGGGGCGGGGCTGGTCCGGGGCGCGGCGGCTGGGGCCGTCTCTGCCTTACCGGGTTGGGGGGGGCGGTGGGTGGGCCTGTTCCCGGGGGTGCGGTGGGACTCGCCGCCGGGGTTGGGGGGGCTCTCGGCCCGCTCGGCCCGGGGGCCCTGCTCCGGCCTTTTCTCGGCTTGGCGGCTTGGGTCGGGGCCTGGGGCCCTGTGCCCTTTGTCCTTCTCTTGTGGGCCCCTCTTGCCTGGGGGGGATTCCTCTCTGCATTCTCCGTCGGGTGCTTTTTGGGCGGGGGCGGGGCTCTCTGGGGTGGTTCGCTGGGGTCTCCCCGGGCCTGGGGGGCTTCTGTCTGCCGGGGTGGCGGTGTCCGGGCGCGGTGGCCTCGGACCCCGGGGTGTCACCACGGGTCCCCCCACAACAGTTCCGGCCACACCCAGTGGACAAGCCACACACACTCACATACACGCACACACACACACACACACTTTCACTCCTCACGAAAGGTGCTTCTGAAGTTGCTTGTTGTCTGTCATCATTTGCTCAAACTTTAAAAATCATGTTCCTCTTTTGTCGTTGCCTCTTTGTTATTTCATGTTCCTGCTTCACGTTACTGTCTAGATAGAGCTGCTCAGGCTGGTTCAATCTAATAACAGTTGGAAAGTATTTGGATGAGTGTGATTATTGCAAATAATATATGTAGCACAACAAGGACATTGTATTTTATCCCCTTCCCCCCACCCCCCTCCCCCCTCCCCCCTCGACTTTCTTCTCTCTCTTCTCTTCTCTCTCTCTTTGTGCGTTCCCCCCCGGTCGTGTACGGCAGCCATGCCAGCTTCTGACGGAGAAAAAAAGGAAAAGAGAAAAGAAGAGAAAAAAGAAAGAGAAAAAAAAAAAAAATAAAAAAAAAAAAAAAAAATAAAAAAAAAAAAAAAAAAAAAGACATGAGAAGAGATATCATGAGGGAGCCTTTCTTAACATATAAGGTATATGAACTTTCTTTATCAATATAACATCTAGGATGTAAAGGTAAAAGGTTGTCCAAAGAATAAATACTCAAATGAAGTACATAAATCTATTAAAGTAAAGAAGCACAAATACTTGATATTTGTCACTTTAGCTGTGTTTTCTCAGATACAAAATGTTAACGTCCATCCTGATTTTACAAATATTAAACACTCGAGTTCAACATGTCTGTTGCATAGTACGTTTCTATTGTTTTATATCCAAAGTCTTATACCATCAAGTTTTAATACTATATATTGCTTTAATAAAGATTGTGGGATATACGTTTCAAGATAAACTACTTCTTAACTCCGCCAAGCACAAAAAATAGACCAAAATGCTTTTGATGAGGTCACGTCAGTGCCTTCAAAGCTGCGCATGCGCATATTTTCCAGCTTTTTGCCGGATGAGACTCTGTCCAGAAGGTGGCAGTGTTTCAGATCACAATGATTCAGAGTGTGGTTAGACAGGCAGAAGAAGAAGAAGCACGGCGGCAGGACCAAGGCAGGACCGTTGGAGCAGATCTGAGATGCGGAAATAAAAAAAACCTAAACATTTATTCTGGACCGGACGACAAGATCATACCTGGACACAATGCCTCGGAAGAAGATCGCCTTAAAAAGCCACGGTAAAGCTGCGGTCGTTATTTATTTACGATTGTCATTGTTCATCTTGAGTTTCATTTCTGTACAACTCGAATCTGACTTCTCACGTGGGGGCGAGTTTAGCTTTCCAACAACCTGAGCTGTAAACACAGAAACCAAACTATGATCAGTTCAACAGTTCAGAACTGTGTGCTGTATGATTCAGAGAAGCCTTTCCACAAATATTGGATTAGTCAGAGAGCCTGACGTTTAGATCTTTCTATATGCCTTACCAAAATATTGTATAATTAACCGGTAACAGTAAAGTTTAGCCACAAATTTTGCTCAACTCTGATCTTTTGACAATCTTATTTTCTCAAGACTCGAGAAGAAATAGTTTTTCAATTACTCTTTTAATTTGTGATTTTTTATTCTTGTATTCCAGTTGAGCTCGTGGCACATCAATGTAAAGAACAGGCTGCCCTCCATAATATACGACAGATATAAGTACACTGTCTGTAAAGAATAATACGGAGAGATGGGGGGTGGAACACAGAAGGATATGATATGTTGTGCGAATCCAACAATTTGTGTTCATTTTCTAAATGTACAGTATCTAAGGAAATATGACATGAGGCCACAGTGGTCTTAACCTTAATTGGGGAGAGACTTGTTGCCTCTCTTCTAAACGTAAAAGTACAGGCGATATAGGACTTTTTAATCACAGGAGGAGGCTTTTGTTTTTGTTTTTGTAAACTCCCCCATTGCTCAGGACAATAAGATCCCAGTCTGACCGGTTTCACTCACTGAACAGGAAACAAGAGCGTCGGAATTGAAAGATGTATTCCATTTGACAAGCGTCTTTATTTCCATAATCTGAAATAAAAATAAAAAAAAGGAACCAATTTAAACTTTGTTTCAAGTGAATGTTTTAAAGATAATATATACAGGGATACGAGTTTATTGTTGTTGAATCTGTCAGCCTGCAAAAAACACCCAGACCGAAATACAATTTATTAATTCTTTTTTTCTTTCTTCAAACAAGCTATTCCATAAAACAAAAGAAATTTAAATCTACAAAAAATAAGCTTAACACACAATTCTAATTTGCCGTATTCCTTCACAGATCCTCAGATTTATTCAAAGCCACTTCTCTCACCCACTCTAGCTTTGGAAGTTCACCTTCCATGAAATGTACAGTGAGATATCTCCGACCCACCAGCGGGTCGGAGTTGATTTGTTTGTTTCCCCCATCATGAGACTTCTCATTCTCATGGCCCGCAGGCGTCTGGAGTCAATCGCTGTTTTCTTTTCGGTGTTTTATGGGTTCACCTGACACACCCAGTTTTGGTTGCACTGGCATAAAACACTTATTGTCGGTGTGTCATTCCTATAAGCAATGAAATGACGTAGCCTCTTCTCTACGTGTAACACGGGTATCACCGCTGTTGGGGACTCTCATCGGGAATTCCTGCTAAAACTGATTAATTCTGTCATGATGTGAATATCAGTAGTGCATTCCTTCACACATGGTAATTACCGTGCTAAAGAATATAAAGATAACACATCCTAGAGCTCAATTAATGAAATGTTGCAGTTGAAAGTCTTTGTTCAATATATAGTAGAGTGTGTTGACAACAAAATAACATAAAAATGATCAATGCAAATCAAAGTTATTATCCCTTTGGAGGTCTGGATTTGGAATCCTATCAAAATAAAAATGGAGAATCACATTGCAAGTTGATCCAACGTCAGTGGAAATTCCTCAAGACAAGTCAAAATGAGGCTCGTGTGTGTGTGGTGTGTGGTGTGTGGTGTGTGGCCGTGGCCGTGGCCTCCACGTGCCTGTATGACCTCCCTACATCACCTGGCCATGCTTCTGATGAGGCGGTGGATGTTCTCCTGAGGGATCAGAGCATCAGTCAACTCCTGGACCGTCTGTGGTCAACGTGTGGATGGAACCAGACATGATGTCCCAGATGTGCTCAGTAGGATTGAGGTCTTGGGAACGGGCAGGCCAGTCCAGGGCATCAAAGTCAAAGTTTTTTATTTGTCAGATATGCTGCATGTTGCCATGCAGCACAGATGAAATTGCGATCCTCCCATCAGTGCAAACTGCAGTGCAAAAAAACAACAAACAAGAATAAATGAGTAAAAAAAAAAGATAACAATAGGAATAGAAATACTATACAATATATACAACAATCTAAGCAATAGTAAATAATAAAGTTATGAAGGTGAGGTTGTGCGTTGACGTGCGAAAAGTGACTCAAGTTGGCAGAGGGTTCAAGTGAGTGGAGGTGATTGTGAGTGCGCGATCAAGACCTTCATCATGGAAGAACTGTTGACACACTTCAGCCACATGAGGCCTGGCATTGTCCTGCATCAGCAGGAACCCATGATTGTGTCGCCCACTGACCCAGACTGAGTCCATTTAAAGGCTCAGGGAACCTTTGCAGGGGTTTTGACTTCATTAGCAGATGAGGCTGAGACACCAGGACTTTACAAAGCTGAACTTTTCCACAATATCCTGGGTTTTTTTTTTAGACACTGCATCTTGGGTTTTCACTCTTTGTAAGCCATCGTCATCAACATTTCAAGAAATAAATTCTTGAAATATTTCACTGTGTCGTGAGCCTAAATCATATATGGATTTGACTTTCTGAAACGAGTGACAACAAATATTGGACATTTTCATGATATTCAAATTGTTTGAGACGTCCCTGTACTTGGAGTTACATTGTGTTGTTTAGGTGCTTAGGAGCCGTGTGTTTCGAGGAGAACAGAAATATCCAAGCCTTCCCTTTGGATTAAAAAAAAAAACATTTTAGTTTTTGTCATTTGAGATAAACCTAAGTCAGCTGAAATTACTTTTTGTTTGTTTTCAGATCAATCTTATGTCATTTAAATGATTGATAGACGCCAACTTTTCTCTGCCTTTCAGCGAGCACCTCATCGGTGAGGATCCGGGAAAACTCCAGACTGATGGAAACTCATGTGAGTGTGATCCAATTTTCAAATTTTAAATTTTTCATGTTGTGGCAGAACAGGTTGTTATAGGTCTTGGCATGCTCCTGCTGGCACGTCAGCCGTTTTATTTCCATTATAATTTGGAAAGAAAAACTTAAAAAAAACATGCATGTCATGCAGCTTTAAACAAGGACGACACCATGTAGAAGGGATGGAGTTTGTTCCAAACAAACGGAAGCCGTATTTCACAACCCCTTTTCCAGGAAGCTGGTACATACACACTTGTTTCTGATACAGGAACAGTTTATATTTACGCAAAATGTTCTTGCTCTCTGAACCTCACCCTCCTGGTAAACTGTAACAGAAGCTGTAAAATACTCTTCCAATGATTATAGAGGCGCACCAGCCAGAAAACCACAAATTTGAGGAGCCACGCTTCTATCTAAAGACCAGAAAGAAAAAGAAAAAAGAACTTTGTTTTAAATTTCCATAAAATGTAAATGGGTTCAGACAACCTGAATATAAATATAGTGGCTCCATGAGGTGCATCTTGCAGTGATATTTATAATTACACATTTCTGGTGAAAACACTTGGGATTAGGAGTGTGGATCTCCCAGATTGGAGTTTCAAAAGTGCCGACTAAGCGTTATTGACGCCTTCAGTGAGAGCTGACGTCTGACACATTATAAAACTGCATTGCATATGATTGGCAATTGAACAAAACAACCCACTTCATGGCTCATTTAAAAACAAAAAAATATCTTTTGTTCTATTTTTATTCACATCGTGGGTCATTTCTCTTTTCCTCTAGGAGTCGATGGTTGATTATCTCAGTGGACGGACATCCGTGAGCTCCTTCATGAACGTGTTCGCGCCTAACTTTTTAGGTGAGAAACCGTTTACTGACTCATCCGTACAGAACTTAACCAGCTCGTCGTCGTCGTCGTCGTCGTTATCACAAGCTCGGGGACGCTGTGGCTCATATTCAGATATGAGTCTTTTCATGCAGAGTCACTAAAATGCAGGTGGACCTCGGTTCCACCGTTTGGGGCAGTGCTGTCGAATCCTGTTGCTGCAGGGTCACTGCCCTGCGTGTCTGATGTGTCATCCTGCTCCGACACATCTGGTCGTGGCGACTCGCTCACTGTCGGGCCTTCTGCAGAACTTCGTGTTGACTGATGTCAGATTTACTGAAACATTCCAGTGAAGCTGAATGTTTGACAACGTCAAGGCAGACAGAGTTGGGAGTACTGATATGTGACAGGCAACCACAGCCTCGGTAAATATATCATTCTTCAATCGGAAGCAGTTATTCTTGCCCCCCCCCCCACCACCACGACTAATATTTACTTTCTACTTCGTCACCGGCGACAGGAATAGACAGAAGTACATCTCATAACAGTCCCGCCTGGATTGTGACTTATATTTAGAAATAAACATTAAAAAAAAAAAAAAGAGAGCTTTGTGTCCATGTACTGGTCAAAACGGTGGATCACAGTGCAACAAGTGACACATTGGTGAAAGAAACTGACCGATATTGACTGAATTATTTTAGAAAAACACTCCCTAGATTTTACAATCCTACAGCCATGAAGTCAAACTCAATCTCGTGAGAAAAGGTTGATGTGATTCGACTTTCCTCATGAAACCAGTTCAGCCTCATCTGGACCACGTGATGTGTTAAAGTTACTCCTCAAACTCGACTCCATCGTATAATCAGCAACAGAGTGACGTAAAGAACGGAGAATCGAAGCGCGGAGCGTATTCACAGAACTGCAGTGTTGGAATATTTACTCTTTGGATTCTCCTCTGTCCCGTCTCGCAGGTTTGAATTTTTTAAAGCCCCTCGAGGACGACCTTATATATTCCGATGAGGACGACGATTACGACGATGACGAGGATGAGGAGGATGATGATTGTTTCCCAGGCGGCGCCGCCACCACCGACGGGCCTTTAGAGCCGCATCCACAAATCAGACAACTAACGGACGAGGTTGTTTTGCGCTTTGAGTTCTTTCCTTAAAGGGGGTGATCACTGAGTTGGTTGATTGTCTACAACAGTTTCCTGTTTCTGTTTGAACCCAGGAGGCTAATCAATTTGGAAAAGAATTGTTGCAGGAAGAAGAGCGGCGTAAGGACAAAACCGAGAAGAACAAGCGTAAGAAAATGGTGGGGGCACAAAATATGATCCATTTGGAAAGTCCTCACTGTTGTTTTACTGTGTTTTTTCCCCCTTTCACCAATACTCACAACACATTCTTCTTTCATGACAGCGTAAGAAAGAAAAGAAACGCCTCGAGAAAGAAAAGGCGGTTCCGGACAATTTACCAGTAAGTTCATTCTTAACTCTTCTGTTTTCGGGGTCAAAGTTGATCTCATAGTAAATACAATCACTGAATAAATAATGAAGTCGATGTCAGACTTCCAGAACTACATTAAGATATTTTGTTATTGATGGTTCTTGGACTCCATAGACAATAAAAAAAAAAAAGTAATTAAAGTACGTCATTAAATACACACTTCTTGGCCTTCACTTGTTACACTCATGGCTGTTCTCTATCTTATCCTATTTCAATCTGCATCATTTCGATTTGCATGGCACTCAAGTTTTAAAACGTGTAATTAATTAGAATCAATATGATGAATTATTGTGAATAAATTGCAAGAAATAAAACATGCTAGTAAAATAAAATACCTTAAAACATTCTCTCCTTTGGCTTCTTTACAAATCACATCCTAGATATATATTTATATATATATATATCGATTTCTTACTGCTTATTTACTACTTGGTTGGTTTATTCTTCGTTATAAAGACGTGTTAAACACCTTGATATTTGGGATCCTCGTCATTAAAAAGTTTGGAAGATCCTGAATTATTGTTCCATGAACATTAAATTAACCAGCATATTTTTTTTATGATTTTTCCCTAAAATTCAATATTTATGAGTGAGAATTCTTTTCAAATATATCTTTTGTCAATATGTCTTTGTGACAAATGATAATCACTTTAACAAATAAATTATTACAATTATATTTTTTGATTATTTCTCAAAGACTTAATCAGTGAAGTTAGTGGATAAATGTAAAAGATTGGTTGCGGTCGGTAATTATTAATTTGTTCTCTTGTTTTTGTTTCTTCTTCTTTTCAGGAGGAAGAGCAAGCCAAGTCTGACTCCTCGGACAACCAGAACAAAAGCACTTCAATTGAAAGTAATCCAAAAACTAATGAACCTTGTCAAGGCGATAAATCTCAACCTGCAATTGAGGCGGCGGGAGGCGGAGAGAATAAAAGTAACGCTGAGAAAAGAAAAGAAACGACGAAAAAGGTGTGTGTGGACATTTTGACACTTCTGGTTTTTTTTTTTGTGCAACAATTTTGAACTGCGAATATCGAAGTGATGCGGACCTCGCGGCGTTCAGATTACCGTAATCTTTCTAACAAAGCACCTTTTGCATCCGGCTCCTCTGGTAACAAACCACCGACTCTTGTCTTCACCTCTCCAGGATTCGGATTTAGAAAATTCATGCGCTTCTTCTGCTAAATCGGCGCCCGGGGAGAGTCGCGACCCGAAGCCTACTGCGGGACAGAAAAAGGAGACGTCAGTAAAAGTTGAGCAACCCAAAGAAATGAAGCCCGACGCAGAGAAACCGGCCGTTCTAAAGGAGGAGGAGGAAAAAACTCAAACCAGTAAAGAGGTGGGAATCTCTAAAACATGGCGCTTTTATTTAAAATATAGGCTTAAATCTGTTGTTGTCAGTAAACCTCTGGGAGCTTTATTACTGTAGTAATACACCGTCTTTATATTTAATGACTACACCAAAGCTCAGCTTCAGTCTCATGCTTTTAGTGGCGTTTGTGCAGAATCAGGTGTGAAGCAGAGAAAACGTCCTGAAGTTACACGTCCGTGTAAATGTAGAACATGTTCTCTTTACTTTGGAGTAGTTTAATGGAAATGAAGTTTGAATGAAGTTTCAAAAGCTCTTTTCTTTTCTTTTTCTTTTTTTTTAAATCTTTGCAAACATCTGCTTAATACAAGTGAGAGCCAATTTCCAAAAATCAAAGGTTATTGGAGAAAAGACTTTAAAAAAAAAAAAATTAATTAAGACAATGTCCTTTTAATAAGTTGCCATAATTCTCGTATATAAAGTAAATATTTGAAGCCATCAGTGGCTTTTTTTTTTTTTTTCCCTCAGACTAACGTGTTTTTATTTCTTCTAGAAAAAAATGGATTCTTCTACAGAAGCGCTTGCAAAAAAAAGCAGAGAGTTTGCCAGTAAGTTAAATCCTCTCTTTGTATTTTCTAAAAAAAAAAAAGAAAATGACATCAAACAAAAAGCACTGAAGCAGGTATAACCTTTTTTTTTTTTTTCCAGATATGGGAAATCGTTTAGCTGCCTCGGGACAGTATGAGATGGCAGTGAAGTACTTCACCGACGCCATTAAATGCAACCCAAAAGAATTTAAGTGAGCATTCGAACTCCAGTGCAGCTTTTCCATTCAAATAAATCATCCGGCAGGAGTTGCTATTCATGCCCCATGAATTATTCTCTTGTGTTTTCAGGTTGTTTGGAAATCGGTCGCTCTGTTATGAAAGAATACAGCAATATGAAAACGCCCTCCAGGACGCGGACGTCGCCCTCTCCATGGAGCCGAGCTGGATAAAAGGTTTATTCAGGAGAGGGAAAGCTCTCTCTGGGCTCAAGGTAAATCAAAAATTCAAATTTCAATTCATTTGAGCGCCCCCCCCCCCCCCCCCCCCCATTAAAAGCATTAAAATAGATCACATTTTAGTCCCGGTTGCTTTGTGTTAATGAGACTTTAACAGAGCTCATCTGATTAATTAAAACTCTCCTTGTAAGTACTTTTTCTCACCGCAGTCTATTTCCATAGAAATGCCAAGCGTGTCTTATAACCCAGAAACACTACAGCATGGAGTGAATTTGCCAGTTTGTTGGGCGAAATCAAACAGGAGCTTGAAATAACTCCGCCCTAATAAAAGATGTAGTTCAGTTTTCTGTTGGTTCTGCTGTGTGAGCATGCCGGTTTGGCTGTTGGCAGTTCTTTAGCCTGGCCTTGTTTATGCACTGCATGTCTACAATACCTTTTTAACTGTGCCAGAAATCCGCAAACATCAGGAACATTTGAGAAAAAAAACCCCTGACAGTTCAAGTTTTAACAGTGTCTGCATGTAACACACACACACACACACACACACACACACACACACACACACACACACACACACACACAAAAATCCACCCTCATGAGTTTTAACGCCTTCTGCCCGTCCCTCTGTTGCTCTGCAGCGATACTACGAAGCCTCGCTAACCTACCAGCAGGTGCTGAAGCTGGAAAGCACGAGTCCTGAAGCTACACAGGAACTGAAACGAGCTCAGACGCTGCACCTCATGGTAGGAGAAGCTTTAAACAACCCCTACCTACCAAAGGCTGCGGCTCAGAGGAGGAAGTAGAACTCCTCAGAGAAACCTTTAGTTTAACCAAGTGTGCCTGTCATTTGCAGCTTTAAGGTGGATCAGTAGATTTGTTGGGTGAAAGATGCTGCTTTTCTTTGCACTCTTCAGGAGCTGGGCTTCAGCTGGGCGCAGAGCTCCGAGGCTCTGAAGACTTACGCCACGTTGGAGGAAGTTGTGGAGGCTCTGTTCATTGCCAACAGACACGAGGCACTATATGGTACAGCAGACACATCCGAAATGGTTCCCGAGGTCTCGGCGTTGGATGTTTTTTAAACGGGGCTGCTTTTCTCCCCTAGCCGCCCATGCTGGCGCCACGGGAGAGCCGCCGGCGTTGGAGGAAGAGGAGGAAGGCGAGGGAAGGTGGACTGTCCTACAGGCGAGCCGCTCTCGAACGCACCAGATCAGGGAGTCCGCGGAAAGCCGATCGCACTCCCTGTCGCCAACCCCTCGCTCCAGAATGTTGCCGAAACCGTTAGTTCACTTTACGTTCCCTCTGTTTGCAGGGTTTAGATCAGGGCTCTGCAAACTGTGGCTCTCTGAAGCTTTCACAACATTATTAGGACATTTTTTTAAAGGACTTTTAACTCTGGGCTTTAAAAAAAAAAACAACCAATGTTGGACAAATGGCTAAAACCAACATAAATGGGAAAAATTGGTTAAAAAAACAACTCGAAAAGGCCGAATTATTTAAAGAGAGAAAAAAAAAGAGCTAAAAAAACATCCACAGCTGCTTCACAGTAAAAAAGCTCAAATGTCAAAATTATGTAAAAACAGGTGAAACCGCTTAAGTCGGGTCCAAAAATGCCTGAAAACTAAATGTTTCCCTTCTTAAATTGTAATTGAAACTTCATGAGTCTTTGTTTGAAAAATCTAAACGTGTTTTGTGGCTCTACGTTAATTTCGAGAATTTGGAGAAGACGCCCTGATTTGGCTCAAGCCCACAGGATCACAGCTCATCCCTCACTTCTTGTTTTGACTTAACTGTTCACAGTCGCTCCACAGATATGAGGAGCAGAAATGAGTGTGTTACTGAAGAAACTAAGTGAAGTTTAATCTGTGTTTTCTCCCTCTGCTGTTTTCTGAACAGGGACCTTTTCCCCGTTTGGGTTGGGACTTTGAGTCCCGCCATGACCTACGTCAGACTCCACGAGCTCTTCAGCAGGTTGAGTATCAGTCTCTCTCTCTCTTTTTTTTTTTTTTGTTTAAATCTCTCACCATGTATTTATATCAGGATCTCCTTCACTTTACACCAGATTGGTACCATAAAACTAAATCAATTAGATACGGTGGAGATAAAAAGGAGGAGGAACAGTGTGTCCTACACGATACATCTCCACTTTAACTGTTATTATATCAAACTGAGGTTTTTTTTTAAGCATTCTTAAGAGTTTAGTTGTTATAATTATAGCTTTGGGTTGATGGAAAAAAAAAATGTATCGCAAAAATGATAAAGAAAGCAGCAGAAAAAGATTGAAATGTTTTATTTTGTGTAGTTAATCTAAAATACGTGCACAGTTTTCACAATAGTTAAACTACATTATGGGATCTTTTCCCTAAAATCAGCTCATTTTAGGTCAAAGGCAGTGAGGTTCCTCAGCAAATATCACAGATTCTTAATCAAATTATTTTCAGCTGCCTTTCAGTACATTTAGCATGATTTATTACATTTTATTTTAATGTCACCCAAGCTGAAAAACTTCTAAAATATGAGTAAAAAAAAAAAAATTCAACTGTTTATTTTTAGCTGAGTATTAATGATTTTTTCTTTTGTATCAAGGAAAAATGAAATTTCCAAGCACTTTAAATGACAATTGAATTCCGAACTAATGTAACTGCAAGAAAATCCAAAAGTAAAGGTCTATCTTGAATGTAAGGCTCCCCAATGAGTTCACCAATGATTAAGTGAACTATCTAGATGTCTATAACTGTTTTTACTGAAAGCCTAAAGTAAAGTTAATTAAAACACTCTTACAAAACCTTTTATGTGATTTCCCACAGAATAAAGTTCCAACAGCTCCACACTAACTTCTGCCTTTAGATGGTTGGAGATGTTTTGTTTGTTAATATCTGTCATTTTCAACATGTCACGAAGGCTTAAGCAAAGTGTTTCATATATTCTGCCCCTCTAATGTACGTTAACAAAACGGCTATAATGATAAAACTCTCCTCAAGACAATACAGTTTACCGTCACAATGAAATTCAACCTTAAAGATCGGAATGAAGTTAAAATAAATCAGAGAGAAACTGATCAATATGACTTCTGCAAAGGCAAACCTTCAGACAGAGTTGTAACCCATTGAAATAGCTTCTTCTTTTTCTTTTTTCTTACTGAAACTAAACCTCTTCCTCCCTTCCTTCCTCCCTTCCTTCCTCCCTGTCAGAACCGGGACCGTCTACAGCATCAAGATGCTGCTGGAGCAGCAGTGTGCCTTTGTGAACTACACCAGACAGGAGGACTGTGACAGAGCCATCGAGTGTATTCACGTATGTAAATCACTTCAAAAGTACGAATATTTGTCTGTGTGAATTTGTTATAAGTGTTTCTATTACAAACGAAGCCATGGATGTAACACTTCCTTTATACCGTATAAAGATTTACCAGATTAAAGCCTCTAACGAACATAAAAATATATTTTTATTGCCTTTGAATCCCAACAGCTTTTAACAATGTTTTGTAGTGTGGAAATCATTAAAAAAATAAGATTTGCCATCATAAATTACCACTTAACATGAAATAAAACTGATCTGTGCTCTGTTATATATCAGGATTTTTTTTTTCTTCTTTATTTCCCACATGTACTTTCTCCTCATATTTCTTATTTAAATCTCGATAAGGACGGTTCAAAGTTACAGTGAAAAACAGTCATTTCTGCCAAAAAAAAAACTATGAAACAAGTTGAATCTTGAACTTAACCAATAATTAAACTGCTGTATCTAAGATGACCAACACTATACGATAGTGCGTTTGTGTACATCTTCATACCTTTATGTGAATCTGATAACTACTTCAAATCAACAAAGTTAGAACTCATGAAAATTTAAGAATCTTTCCGCTTTTACTGAAGTATTAAAGTTGAAACTCGCTCCTTTTTTTAAGCACATATCTGCTCTTAAGCGAGTACTTTTGTCCCTATATTGACGTTGAATTATTGTTCCTCCTCCAGGGAATGCTGGTCGACGGGGCTCCACTGACGGTCAGATATCCCTTCAAAGCCCACTCTGAACTCGGTGCTTCTAAATCGGCCGCCACCGATCCCTTCGCACGGCCCGGGTAAGAAAACTCAACGTGGCCACAACATGTCGAGAATTTATCGTTATCAGACTGAACGGCACTCGTGTTGTTGTCTTGCACGGTGCATTCAGGCTCTTCAAATTCAATGTGCCAGAATTTAAAACATGAAATAAATGTGATTTATTACAATTAATTCACAAAGTTTGTGGGATTTTTTTACTTCTGAAATGGTAATGGAATTGACAGCATTAAAAAATTTTTTTACGGGAAATTACCAAAAACTGCAAAGTCTTACAAATTAATTAGCAAATAAAATGCAAAGGAAAAAAATGCATGATAGGCATGTGATTTGGAAAAAAAAAAAAAAGGCAAGATAAATCGGCTCTGGTTTTTGGAAAAACAATGACTAACATCCTCAGTGTTTTTTATATTATGTAAATGTCAGATAATATTCCCAGAGTATTGTCATAATGATATTATGTCGAATTATTCCAAGCAATTACATGAATCCAGACGGTAAAAAAAAACAACTGTTGAATACATAATTTTGACGTCTATAAATTCTATTAAAACGGGCACCTTGCTTATTTCTTGCCATTAAAACGGGCGAGGAGAAGAAGCCATGTCAGCAAGACCAACGCACAATTCATTAATTAAATAAGCATTTAGAGCTCGAGCATTAAAACTGGTGAACCTACAAAGTTTTAAAAGGTGTTTTTTTTTTTGTTTTTTTTCTTGTAGCACGTACAAGAAGGAGTGCTTCTTCTGGAGGACGACTGGCTGCACGAGGCAGGACTGCACCTTCAGACACGTGCCGGAGAACAAGAACATCGACAGGGAAAGGTTCACCAGTCGCCTCGGCTCTATGGGGAACCAAAAATGACGAGCGTGCGTGGTTCCCCAAGTGGGGCGGTCGTACCCGGTTTTGTTGTAAAAAGTTTGGTCATCCTCCGAAAACATAACGATGAAAATATGTTGCACTATGTCGGCCGTCACTATAGTATAAATTGCAATAATGTACTGCATGATAGTATTATAAGGTATTGATCATCCATCAGAGTTCGATAGCTGCGTTCAGGATGTGTCGGGAGCTTTGAGCTTCCTTCAATCATAGTATGACCTTCGCTGGGGGGAGAAAAATACACCAGTCTGCATGAAAAAAATCTGTTTGGGCTTTTTATTTTTAATTAAGATATATTCTAGTTAAATCTTTTTTGGCGCAAATTGATGTTATTTGGTCTCAAAAAGCTAAAGTGTGTGTATATATTTTAGTTCCTGTGACACCGAAGAAGCTCTGTCTGAATTTGATCAGCAGCTACATGCTACTCCAAACAAGGAGTTTCTGCTTTTATTTTAACCCGTCAAAACTAAAAGTATTTTCCATTTCCATCTGATCTCATTCTAAATGTAATTATTCTGACAATACAATTGCACCTGTTTAAAAAAAAAAACTTTAGATTTTAAATTTTTTCGGTTTTAAAAAAAAGAAAAAAAAAGTTTTGTTAGTTTCTCGGTCTCCACCAGGTGGCAGCATTGCCTCTATGCCTCATCTTTTTTCAAACGACTTGCTCCGATTTTAAAAAGCAGTGATTCTCTTGCATGGATCTGCTGTGTTCAATCATTTTCAAACTGTCTTCAGTAGTTTGATTCACTTGCCCATTAAAATTTATTTTTGATTCATTTTCTGTTTGTCTTTGTACATAAACCGAATTATAAAAGTGAAAGTACATATATCATGAGACGTTTGTCTCAAAGTATTATCATATATTAGTAATATACTAAATGATGAAAGAGGTCATTGAAAGGACTATTTTCTCCAGCCTAAATATTTCTATTCAGTAATTCTGTGGCTGTCAGGATGTGTTGCTGCTCCCTCCTCTGTTTTATCTAGTTTGACGGAATAACATTTGAAATGAAAGTACTTTTCCAGGAAGTGAAAGTACAGATATGTGCTAAAAAAAAAAAAGCTCTCTCTCTCTCTGTGTATATATATATATATATATATATATATATAAAGTAAAAGAGATTAGATGTGATTAAAATAGACACTGATAATGTGCAATATGAAAACTATTCCAATACTTTTAGCTTTATAAGACCTTCAGCTTTCTGAACATCACTAATGACCATGTTTATAACCTGAATAATGTTATGATTCTTCCTGATTCTTCCAAGTCCACAGTTTGTTTTACTCAGATTTCCTCTTACAATAAAAAAAAACAAAAAAAAACAAAGCACTTCCAATGCGATTCTAAATACATTTACAGCTGAGTTGGCAATAGAGGTCAATAAAAACAAGAAAAATATTAAAGATAAAAGCATCAGGATGAAATAATAATAAACAGGAAAAGATAAAAGCGAGAGCTAAAGTGCAGCGCAAAATGAATACCTGCTGAAAGGCAGCTGTAAAAAGAAAGTAAAGATAACTCGAGAGTTGCAGTTCTCAGGGAGTTTATTCTAAATAGATGGACTCTGCTTTGAAATGCAGTCGGGTGCAATCGGCTCCAGGACCTCTTACTTGGTTGGAAAGATGAAAAGTCCTTACTTGTTCAGGTGTAAAACACCAGCTTTTCTTTATAAAAGGCTCTTGTAACAACCCCCCCCCCCCCCCCCCCCCCCCCCCCACACACACACACACACACATTTAATGCTGCCTGTGTATCCCGTTGCATTTCATTGAGTAACAGATCCTTCTACAGTCATGTCAGGCCAGCTTAAGTTGAAGAGGACCAGTTAAATGCCTGGAAAACAACCATTGTCCTTGAGATTTTATCTCTAAGCCTTAAAAATGTCTCTCCGGCTGTGTTTTCTCACTGGTAATGTGGGTGGGATTTGTCCAGATCCCTCTTTGCTAAAGGCCGGGCGTATTTGTTATTTGACTGGAGCAGTCCAAGGTCACTTTGGCGACTCCTCTTATGCAATATTTGGAGTGTGAATTACAAAGTCTTCCCAAAGAGCGGAATAATTACCTAAAAATGGGGCCGGGAACGGACGAATGAAAGCAAAGTTTGGGGAGTTTTAGCCGTGAAAAGTGCTTAGTCTGGAGCTTCCAGGCAGTGCAGCTGTGCTGGTGGGCATTAATTGGCCGATGGTGGCACAGCTCACAAAGCCCCTTTGATCTGTGTGAGATTGCGAAGCATGAAAGGACCGGTCATACTAATAACATGAACTCTGGTTGAACCCGCCGGCAGCACTTTGACATGTGGTTGATACATTAACAACTTGCAAAAAAAGGGCCTATATTTAATCTGACTCGTCCGTTTGGCTTTGCCCCCCCCCCCCCCACACACACCCACACCCCCACCCCTCCGCGAGAAACCTGCTCGGATAAAGACTGATAAAGAGGTTAGGGTTCACGAGCCGGCTGGAATCAACATCCCGCCACTCTGCGCTTGAACGAAGCCAAATCTTTACTTAACAAAAGCAAACACCAGTGAGATTAAGTGCATCTTGTTAAAAGGCTGCGTGCTTTGTGGAGCTCTTAACAGATACAAAAGCAGAGAACAAGTTGCTCTGCCTCTCGTAGTTTATTTATATATATATATATATATGTGTAGCAGGTATGCGCTACCCTCAAGAGATCATAATCTAATTTTTATTCTAATACTGTGGTTTGCCTCTGCTGGTGAATAAACTATTGATGTGACATGAGGGAGTAGCCGACTCACGCTGTATATCAACACAGTGAGTTGCTTCCCAGGAAGCCAGAATAAATGGCCCAATGCCAGCCGCTCGGCGCTCCTCCGACTTCATAACCTCCCCGGCAGGGCCGGCCGGCTGGCCGGCCGCTCCTCGCTTGTCCTCACTAAAAAGCGGCACGCCAAAGTCGAGACGTGTCTTCCCATGCATCATTTACAACACGTTCTCGCAGTATAAAGCCACCGGCAGCGCGTCTTCTCAGTCAGCTGCTTTTACATTAAGCGATGTGGTCATATAGGCAAGAACTCAAAGTTCCAGGAGTTTAAAGTGGACGAGGACTGTTGGAGAGATGTTGCATCATTCTTTGTCTTTTTTTCCCCCACAATGTGTCTCCAAACCAAAGAATGTAAATAACCCTCACACATGGGCTTTAAATACCCATTAATCTTCCAAAACTGCTTTATCCAGTTCAGCTGGAGGCAATCCAATCCCAGCTGATCATGTATGAAGGCAGGTTGCACCCTGGAAAGGTCAGCAGTCAATCACAGGACTTAACACACACTCACGTTCACACCTGCGGGTGATTTTAGAGTCGCTAATCAACATCAAACAGGAGTTTGGACTGCGGGCGCTAATCGAGGAACCTGGAGGAATCCCACGCAGGTGGAACATGCAAACTCGGCTCGTTCAGTAATTTATAGTATGTTCATGGGCGACTGGGGAATTTGCTGCTTCTCATCAGAAAAAAAAAAAATGACACAAAGGCTGTTTGGGAACTTCCCACTAGGAAAGTGGGACATTTTTAAACTAACTTGTAATACCAGTTAGAATTTTTTTTTTAAAGAACATAGGGGTTTATTAGGGATTCACGAGTAAATATAAAGGGGGAAAGGTGACACTCCCAGTGGGGAAAAGTACATTGATGTCCAATATATTTAAATTTTTTACTTGAGAGACTTCAAATAAAAATGAGACCTTCTCAACTTCCGTAGCTCCCAGCTACATGAAAACACCTACTAACTACAGTTTAAAGTGGCAACAAAGTAATTGCATTTATTCTAAGTTTAATTTTAGTTTTTGATAAATCAATGTACTCGTCTCAAGTTGTTCTGCAGGGCAGCACAGTTCCATCTAGGCTGGGATCATTTCTGTTCAGTTGGCATGTACTTCCTGTTTGTCGTTGATTCTGATCCTTTGCTTTGAATGTGAATTTGTGTGTTTGTGTCCAGGGCCGACGATAACTTGGCCTAAGCGAAATAAAAGATGGATGAAAGGACGTCGTCCTGTGTTAGTTTGCCCCTGAAGTGAACTGATGTTGATCAGGTGTGATATTAAATTGTGCTCCACCAACAGCAATGCGACAATAAAGAGCGTTTGAATCATCAGTCGTGGCTTCCACTTCATTCTCCTGGTACATAATTCACAGGTGATCTTTCCGAATACAACATCAAAACAGATCAATATGTGAATACAATGTATGTAACCATAGAAACGAACGTCACTTAAAGGGTCACAAGTGAAACATCAAAGTATCGCCTGCATTTCTCCCAACTATGTCCTCGTTCTGTCTTCGTTTCCATGGAGGTCAATAATCACTGATCCTCAACCGTTCCCAAACAGACGCATAGTCCAGGACCAAACTATTGTGTTGTATTGTAATGAGCACGATATCTGGGATCGGCGAGATGCCGCGGTGGTGTGGAGCCGCCGCCGCGGGGAGGCTTCTGGTTTTTCTGCGGTCTCGCCATAACTGGTGGCAGACTCCTTTGTTGCGCGGTGAAATGAATACAGTAACCGTCACAATGAGGAATTGACCTTCCCTTTAATCTCGACAGAGGCCCCCCTTAACAAGTTAGAATAGCGCAAACCCAATTAGGGAATTGATTGCTTGCTTTCATTTTCCTCATTTGCATCAGGGTCATATAGGGAAGATAAATTAACGTCTTGGTCTTTTGTCCATGCTTGACGTTCTTGCTTGTGAAGTATTTATTGCCAAGAAATGAGCATGAGGAAAGTCTTTTGTCTCCCCCTGACAAACCCATCGCTGATGATGCGCTGTTAAACACCTCCAGAAAGAAAGACCTTTAGGAGACCTCACTGCTTGATAGAGCTGCAACCGTATTAATTTGATGAATCATCTACGGCACAATACGATCTCTTCTTGTTTGCCCGTGTAGTACATCGTACGGTAGGTTTGCGTCAATGTGAAACGCAATTAAAAGCATCCAATGTGAAGTACAAATACTCTCCCACTTCTCCACTTCAGCCAGAAGGAATTCGGCATGCGATTGTTTTTCTGTGTATTACTGCAGATTTTTTAGTGTTTATATGTGCAGAATTGATGTGTTTTTGTTTGTGAATATTTTGAGTATACGTCCTGTCTTTTGCATGTGTAGCTGCAGGTTTTTATCTGCAAGCTTACATGTGGATCTGTACATATTCAGCTATTTTGCGTGTCGACGTGAAGGTTTCTAAGTGTTTTTATGTATATTTGTACATAGATGTGTAGTCTTCCATATGTATACATGTACTTGTGCAGGTTTTTGCACATATGTGTGCTGGGAATTGTGAGCATGACAAGCATGTCATCATGAATAAACACATTTGCAAATTAGTATGTGATTTTGCAGATTTTTTGCATGTAAATGCAAGTTTTTGTGACGGACTTATGCATGCGTACATATGCACATTTTTATGTATATGAGTATATGTAAAAAACCCGCATACATACACACAAATGTATGTATGCGGGTTTTTTTTTAATATGTGTTTTACATATGCCAAATTTTGTATGTATATGTGCAGGTTTCTTGTATTCATGAGTAAGTTGATTGGATGTGTTGCATGGATTTATGTGGACATGTGCATGTTTTTATCATGTGCATATGTTCATGGAATTGTGTGTGCATATTTTGTGTGTACATGTACATACTTCTATGTGATATGTTCACAGTTTGGTGTGTACACGTGTAGATTATTGGAATTGTGTTTGAATGTGGGGATACCTTATGTGTACGATGTTTAATTCTGTACGTTTCTGCAGATTTCTGAACGCATAAGTGAAGATCTTTCTTTTCAAAAGATGTGAATGTTTTTGTTCCCACACAAAGACTTAAGGATGACATGGGGGGATAATGGCACTGGGGTCCTTTGTCGCCTCTCCTGATAAACGACAGTTTAAAGGTTGGCTCACACAGCTCTTTCATCTCCGTCAGACGTGCACAGGCACAAATTCTGCGTGTTGTCACTTTATTTTGGTCTTTGTCAATGTGATCGATTGAGAAATGGCCTGCGTGGGAGCAAAGTGTCATTAACATGATTAGAGGCTTGTAAACAAAGAGGGGCCTTTGGGTTTTCAAGGCACCTTTGCTCACAGCGTGATGTAAAGCTGAGCATGCCTGAGCTTGCGTCCCCCTTCAAGTATTTACGTGACTTAATCGGGGGAGAAATATGTGGGCTGTGCGTAATCATTTGAACCTGCAGCCGGGGCTGTATTTCACCCCGCTATCGACCTACATATCTGGAGGTAACATGTTCAAGGGCATGAAAAATGTCACGGCCTGTAAATCCTCTCATTGTTGCCTCAAGGAGTTTGACTTCCAATAATTGATGCCCACTTCCATACATCACTAACTCCCATTCCTGCAAAGCCTAAATCTCACGCGAGCCCCTTTCACACACACATCGTCCAGAGGTCGTCTTCCGTTTTGTGTCACTCATTTTTCAAAACCCATAGATTAACCTGTACAACACCGGGCACAATAGCGCCCCCCATTAATCTGTGGGTTACTCGGTGGGACAGTGATTTATAACAGGAGACACTTGTAATAAAACTTTGCCCTGCGGGCTTCACCGAACTGCGTGCATCCTGTACAAATGAAACCTGCTTCCTTTAATACAGATAATGCCCGAGCGGCACGTTAGCTCCCTTGAAATCTTTCATGCTGACAGATGTTTGCCTGAACGTTGTCGTTCACTCCTCTCAGGGATCGGCGTAGTCAAATCTATCCTCATTACCTTTGCTAGTTTTCTCCACACTGTCTAAACATGGGACACGGCAAACAAGCTGTGTAATGTTTACCGCCCATTTAAGAATCAGTGAGGAGACTGTTTATCTCTCTTCTGGTTATAGAGCCCGTGTGCAGAAACCAGGATGTCTGGGACGATTTAAGACTTCCTCCCCGCTCGCCTGCTTGCTTTGCCTGTTTGAAAATGCTGCAGAGGATCCATCCATTCCTCTCGTTGTAATGAACCTCCCTGGGGGCCTGGGCGCACCATGTGAAGACGCCTTAGTACCAGAGCGATTCATTACCTCGGAAATGTGAGCTTTTGTTCCGTTTTCAGCAGAGCCCCATTAATCTTGGGCTGCCTCCTGGCATGCAGGCCAGGTACTGCTTAGGTAATTACAGTTAATCATCATTCAGACGTGCACATGGACAGTGGGCTTCTGTTCCTATACATCCTCACACTGTTGTTTACTTGATTCCAACTGTAACTCGACATCCCGGTTGCACCATAAAAAAGCCGTTTTTGTTTTTTTCTTCCTGTGTATGTGTGTGTCTTTGTTGCCGAATCACAGGAATTTGGGTAATTGTGTTCAGTAAGATTCGACTCAAGCAAATCTCCCAGTGCACAAACAAGTAAACATCCCAGCAGCACCTTCCTGGGCTCCCTTCAAACATTTTACACTATCCAGCTGTCACTGTTGCACAGACACAGGAGCCTACTGTTCACCTGCCGTTTATGATTGTGATTAATGGACAGATTATTAAGGGGGATGATTTTCAAGAGCAACAAGCAGAAAGAAGCCATCTGCATCTTGGCTTCAGACAGAGAGAGAGAGAGAGAGAGAGAGAGAGAGAGAGAGAGAGTGAGAGAGATAACTTCATCACCGGGGTCTCTGAAAACCTGCAGAGCTGTGGCGGATTAAATGTTAATATGTCAGACTGAAACAATAGGTATGTTGCTCACTCAAGTGAGTTTGATAGAATTACTTCAGACACTTCAGAATCAGGCCCGTTCACTCGTGAAAGAAATGGCCACTCGGTTGATTGTGTACATTCCACAAATGACCCACGTCCACATGTATTATCATCCCTAATGACCATGGAGACAACAATATGAAAGGAGACAGAAGAAGCCGTGGAAGGGATCGGTCATACAGCCATCGTTCAACCGCAGACTGATGTTTGAGTTCAGAAAGGAAATTAATTCTATTTTCAATTATGTAAATAAACAGCAGAATAATTTCTTCTAGCTCATTGATCTAACTAAATCTAATTAAACAACAATGATTGAAAAACCGATCAATTTATATGAGCAAGATGGTGAAACTCCCCTTTACGGGTAAAACTGGCGTTATTAAAGAGTGACTGGAAACTTCCCAGTGGGAAAAACGAAAGTGAACGGGGTAAAACTGGGAGCTTCCTTCTGGGAAAGTGGGAAGAGCTCCAAGAAGAATGTTTGACATCAATTAACACAACAAATTATAGAATTTTTCCTTGGATTTATTATCTCTATGAGGCCACATGGCAATGATTATAACAGCTCTCTATAGCAAGGTTAACAGCAAGAAAATATCATAATGGCTGCATGACAAATGCACGTAAATGAAGTGTAAAAATAAATTGTACCACCTGAGATTAATTTAATTCCTCTCTTGGTCAATGTCTCTAATGACAATATTTGTGGGACCTTGTCAGCTGGTAATGAAATTTTTTTAAAAACCTGTTCTAGGCTGCATGAAACCAACATTAAGCTTTGGTGGTGAATCAGTGAAGCTGGTTGATGACTTGGCCCTCAGCTAATTACAGCCTGATTGTATGAACAGACAAAACCTTTTAATAATAAATCCACCAATTCTGTGATAGACTGAGTAATCAAATAGCTATGAGCTCATCCTGATCTTCTGCCACAGTGAAACTTCATTTTTTATTTGGGTTTCTATTTTAAATGTGTGTTCTTACACTCCGGATGATTGCGATGGATATTCTCTTTCCATATTTGAGTCCAAGAAAAGTCAACACAAGCTCTGCTGATGGCAGATTTAGTTTGAAAAGAGCCGTAGCATTACGTAACGACACAGGAGAGTCAAAGACAATACTGATGAAAAAATAATGCCTCCACAACACTCAGAGAGTGACTAAAGCTGTGGATTCAGAGAAAAACTAAGGAACAAAGTCACATGCGATTAGTGTTGTAACTTATCTGTATTTTTCCAGGATTCATTTTTCCTTTTGAAGCAAACCTCAAACAATCACATTTCTGTTGTTTTGGCTACAAGTCTTTTTTTTAAATTTTATATAGGAGTGTGTTTTGTTGCAGTTTTACAGCTAAAACTCAGCCATTCATCCATTCAAAAAGAATTTCTAAGAAATCTGTGAAGCCTTCTAATCAGTTCACTGTGTTATACTCGGTTAACAAGCAGAGGTATTGATTAACATTGCAGATATAAACAAAGAGAATCTGTGTGTGTTGTTTCGCTGGAGAAAACACGGCTAAACAAGCAGCTGCCTGTTTGATATTTGACTGAAGATAAAATTGGTGGTTAAAGGTTGCGGCGGCAAATGTGCCGGCTTTAGTCTGGCTGACCTCCCTCAAGGAGGACAAAAGCAAGCTTAGGCCAAGTCAAACACGACCAGGATGCTGTTTGCTTTGTTTGATTAGAAGGAGAAAGAAAGCGGAGATGGTAATGTGTGGTGGTAAAGCACACTGAAGACATCCAGGCTCTGTCTTGGTGGAAATGAGGAATGGGTGAAGGCAGCAGCCCGTTATCTGATGCCAAAGGAGGGCAAGAAGGCTTCTCTCAGGTTTGTGTTGCACCTGTTTGGCTCGTGCAAAGCAGGTAAATCCTGAGAGAAGATCGGAGAATGGTACAATCGGAAAGAACAAGAAAATGCTGATAGGAAAGATAATAAATCTGATGTTTAAAGAGTCTTTCTTGTCTTTGTTCTAAGAACAAAATGCCACTTTTTTTCGCCCCTACTACATCACAGCAAAGGCATTATACTGGTTCTTTGTTTCCCAACAAACCACCTGACAAACCACCAAGGAACCGTTGATATTTTCTAAAACAAATGTCTTAAGAGTAGTGAACACAACACAACGCCGAGACCATCGCAAAGAAACTAGCATCAGCCTTAAAGCCATGCTGTCAGGGTGAGTTTGTAAAAACATGCATAATATAACAGTTCCAGGAGAAGTATTTTGGACATTTCACTGTAATCTGCACCAGAAGGTTTCATTAAAATTGGCTTTATGTTGAGACAGGAGTAACTTTCAGTAGTAACTGTTGGGTTTTTTTGTGAAAAGATCAACATTTTCCTGACATGTACTTTGCACCACAACAACTAAACACTAACAAGTTTTAATTTAAAGGTTATTATGGAACTATTTCACCAGTCTGGCCCACTGAAAAGGAAACTGGGTTGCATGTGGACCCCTGAACTAAAATGTGATTGACACATTGTGTTGTCGAGGTTCGGCTTGGGGGCCTGGTGTTCATGCACGTTCTCCCTGTGGGCGTCCACAAGCCACAACTAGAACTACACTCGGTAGAGCGCAGACCTTCACCAACGCCACGTTTGTTTGTGGAACCGAGTTCTAGCCTGTCAGGTAGCAACAACACTGTGTGAAACACTGAGCAGAGAGCATCTCTATGGCAACAGGCGCTGATCTCCTTTGTTTTCCACAGTAATTTGGGATTCACTCAGAAACAGTTCGCCGTTTACGTCCCAAAATCAAATCAATTGGTCCTTGGACGATGACAAATCATCCCTGAAGATTTCATGCAATTCGGGTAGATAGTTTTTGCGAAAAGTTGATGAAATTCATACATACAATTCAATAAAGAAATAAATACATGCAGACAAAAAACATAACCGTCCCCCATCATGTGTTTGAGGTTTATTGGTCATTCAGAGATTAACTATCAATGGACACTTCCAGCTGTTTTCTTATTTCACTGAAACTAACCATGTGGTCATGAGGATAAGACAGTGGGATTCAAAGACATTCAGTGATGAATGTAAAATACGGTTTCATTTCGGTCAGTTGTGCACTTTGCAGAAACATTTTTATTTAAAACAAACAAAGGTTGGCCTTCCTTTTTAAGAACTGTCTATTGTTATCTCACCTGCTTTGTTGCCGCTTCTTCCCTTATTTCTTCAAAAGGTGCGAACACATTGTACACCTCTAATACAATTCAGAGAATCTATTTTTCCTTTTTTTTTTTTTAAGAACTTGTTTTTCTACAAATATTTGAACTTCAATAACAGTGACGCGAGCCTTTCCTCCCCTCTCACATTTAAAAGACATTTTGACAACACAGTATTCCCAGCTATGCGTGTAAACACATTGTGAAGCTATTTCTGTAAAATGTTAACACGATTTCTCCAAGATTTCTGTTTTCTGTAATGAGAGCTCGAGGCGGAGGGAAACAGTGAGGGAATTGTGTAGATAGACAAAGAGAGACATTGAAGTTTTTGTTCAGTTTTTGAAGCATAATGTCGGCCCCTTTCGTTGAAGTTTATGCAATGTAGAATAATCTTTTTTTGTGTGTGTGTAATGCTACCTTAGCTAATGATTACATAAAACAGTTTCTGATCCGTGCAGTGATGAAAGGGTTGAATGTTTGAAGAGGAAAAAATTAAGAGAAGATTTTTCACTCTAATTGTTTTGCTTTTACCCTTGTGGTCCTCCACACCACCTTAAACCGCAAGACACCTGTCCCTTTGTGTGACACTTTGCACACACACACACGCACACACACACACACACACACACAGGCACACACACGGACTGAAAAACCTCTGGGGGTTTCTGCCCAGTCGTTTGGCACATTTTTGATGTTGAATCAAAAAAGACAAAATGAGAGAAAGAGGAGGGAGCAGAGGAGGGAGAAGGAGCAATCTAGGCTTTCCACTCCAGTGAAAGGCACTCTTTGTTGAGCACTCCTCTCTGACTCCCCCACCGCTACACACCCACACCCACCCCTCCGTATCCACCCCCCCCACCCCCCCCCCCCCACCCCCCACCCCACCACCACCTCCACTCACTCCCCTCCAAAGCCTGGGTGGATTTTTCATTAAACGCTATCAGAAATGTGACTGGTCCTATTCATGGGCAGATGGAGGGCTGGCTGTGCGGCTGGAGACCAATACCTTCACTGGAGAATGACAGGAATCTGGGCTGTAGGTGAAGGTCCGGGCAGACTTAAGAGGACCTGACAGAGGAAGAATAAACAGGAGAAAGCTGCATCACCTATTTGCTTTCTGATTTCCTCCTTGGGAGAGAGTTTCTTTGTGTGCCAGAGCTCCATTTTCTCAACTCCTAAATGTGTTTGATGTATTCCTCCGGACCAATGTGTTCTCGCTCAGACTTTTCTCCCCGGTAGAGGAAGAAAAAATAAATAAAAATGAAACAACCTCAGATTTGTTATACTCGGTGGCAGCTCCCTGTTTTCACTCTCGGTTCCCTTAAGTAAGACCTCCTTGTCCTCATTTTTCCTAAAAGCTACTTAAAGAGTTAAGAGCACTCTTGTCTAAACAAAACAACATATTGTGCCCACTGTTTCCCCACACAAACAAGGTGACCAGATCCATCCGCTGTTCATTTCTCACCAAAGGAGGGAGATGAACCTTGCATATTGTTGAAGAGCGCTCGATTATGTCACGGGACAATGGGAGGCAGCGGGTTGGAAGAAAACACAAACAATGATTTCCGCAACAGCAATTTAATCCTCTGGCGTTAAAACCCGACACAAAGTGGACAAAGGCGAGGAGGCTGGCACGAATAAACCTCGAACCTGAAGATTAGGCAGGGGAGAAAAAAAAGAGAATCTTTTGTGTAAAAAAGGCCCTTTATCTGCTTTTGAAGTCGGTGAGACCTGCCAGCCGTCCGCAGACTCTCTTTGTAAGCGGCCCCCATGTCCCACAGCAAACCACCACCTCACTTTCATCTGCCCGTCATCTTAGGGGGCAATTAATGCCATTCAGGTCTACCCACCACACAGAGCGGGAGAGAGAGTGGTGGTGGTGATGGGGGCGGGAGGGGGGGTGTAGATGGTGGGAAGGCTCATCTACTTGTTGAAGCAGGAAGATGACAACAGTTTAGTGTAGCCTAATGTGTCGCATATAGGACAAGCGACATTTCTTGATCGGATCAAATTCGGCGCCACTCCCCCTCTCCGGTTATTATTTATATTTGATTGGGCTTTTGTTTACAGGCAGGCAGTGTTGAAACCAGCCAGGGCTGTTGCTTAATGAATATTTCACTGCCTCCACACAATGAGCCTCCCATGATAGCCCCGTGAATAAGGTCCCGCTCTGCTCTGCAATTCCGCCGTGCAGGGCGCAATAACTCCAACTCATACTTGATAAAGCTGCATGTGAGGAGAAAGCCTCGGGTTTTATTGTTGACCTTTACGCTCTCTGCTGTAGTTTCTTTACTCGGGGGACTCCCACTGTTTCTCCTTTGCCATCTCTAATGCAGCGGCCCCGGCCTCCACGTCTGCGAGAGGCAGGGGAAATAAAGCCTCCATTTGCATTACGTAATTTCATGCATTATTCAGAGCTTCAGAGAATCATTTCACCTAGACAACTCCTCAGAGGGCAGTGAGGAGATAACTGTTAGTGACAGGACTGGCTCATGAAATGCAGAGTGACTTAACCACGCAATCTGCAGATATTACCCCGGCCTGAATTGGAAATAGACACAGATGCGCTCCTTCAGAAGTACACACTCCCTGATATTCTCACTTTTTCTTCAATCGCTGAGGGAGAACAAGAGATATCAGATGCACATTTTCACAGTATATCTGTTTTATGATGCTGTTGATATTTCAAAGGATTATAAAGCTACGGTAGATATAAGCAGGGAGGAAACAAAAAAAAAAAAAACCCACAAAAGAGGAAAAAGGCTTTGAATCCAGAGAGACTGTTGGATAACGATGTTCTAGTTCTGCTCAGTTCGCTCCTTCCACAGCCCGTTATGTTGCAGCCCTGTCACAGCGGGGTGCGTGTAAAGATTTTATTGTCATAATCTGTCTTTTTTAATAGGGCACATTAGTTTGCCAGCTCTACTAACAGCAGCGGCGGCGAGTCCATCACGAGGCAGAGAGGGAGCAGGCAGGCCAATTAGTGCAATCAAACAGTCACCATCGCACATACAGCATGCTCCCTCCAACAGTCCGACCACTGATTATTGTTTATTCTCCATTAGGTGTTATGTAGGAATCTGCATGACTGTCGAGAATCAGCTTAAATTTCAGAGTTGGCATAACTGCTCACGCTTAACAGAAACTTAAAACTGCAGTAAAAGCATCTGTACGGATTTAAGCACCTAATTTAGGAAGAAAATACTGTTTCAAAGTACCTTTTGAACCCTGCTAAGTGCATATTCATGTTGTATTGTTATCATTATGAGTTCATCCTGTAAACTTTGTGTTGGTGTGGCATGTTCTTAATCCATACATCCATCTTCTTTGTGTACATAGTGTGTGTATAAAAGAATTTGAATCCAAATTGCAAGTACATAAAACAAAGGGATGCATTTTTTAGAAAGGTATTTGGAGTTGCTGAGACTTGCATCTCCTGCCCTTTTCACGTCAAACCCATGTCAAAAAAAAAAAAGATCCACATTTTTGACTAATAAAGAGGCTCTTTGTCCACAAACTAACCTGGAAAAACTGTAAAATCCTCATTCAACAAACAACAATGGAAATTCCAGCAACCTGCACTTGGACAGGCGATTCTCGTGAAGAGAAAAAGCTTCTTGTCTCGGCTCTTGTCAAATTTCATGGAGTATCTTTTTTTTTTTTTTTTTTTTGCGATTTTGCAAGCAAATTGACAAATAATTGGTGCCTCTTGGTTTTCTTTCCCAGGTTAAAAAAACCAACAAAAACCTTTCCAGTTATGAGTTCAGCTGTTCAAGCCGAGGTAGAGTTATTACCAATTAATCAAATAAACCAGAATGAAAATAATGGGTTTTTAATTCAGTGCAATCTGGTTTTACCTTGTCTTATGATTACTTTTTTGTTCATTTCTAGTTCTAAAATAGAAGTAATCTTGAATTCTAATCTTAAAGGGAAGCAAGCCTGTAATCTGGAGTTTGCTGGTTTGTCACAGTGCGGGTCACATGACCTGCTGGGGCAACCGAAAAGATATTCATAATCGTAAAAGACTTTTTCATGCAGTTTTCTTCCATTGATCTTCTGTCCTTTAGTGTTGCGGGGCACTGGAGCCGATCCCAACTGCCGATGGGCGAATGCATGTGGTAAGGCACTTGAGAGAGACACTTACATTCACACCTAGAGGCGAATTAGATTTGCCAGTTTGACTCGACTGCATGTTTTTGGATTTGGCCGAGAAAACCCCACACACATGCAAACTCTGCACACAAAAGGCCCAGACTTGCTGTGACGTAAGTGAGTGACTGCTAAACCCAACTCCACCATGTACACTCCATTTAGTTTTATTTCAATCAATACTATAACCCAGTATACCTGAAATGCCTGAAATGTAATTCAGTTGTCTGTAAGAACTTTAAATTGGATCAATCTGAATAAAAGGTGTTATAAATAAAGTTATTCTGATTCATTGAAAAGGTTCCAAATAGACTTCAATTTTGGTCTCTTTGAGGTATTATAGTCCTGCATTTGCAACTGCAAGCATCCCACTACACCCATAAGGGGGGTGCAATTTCCAGCAGTCATGCAGAACTCAGCATAACACCGGCACTCAAAATAAAGGCTCACAGCTCTAATGGTTGTGCCGTTGTTATCGCAGCCGGGAAACACACTGCAACACAAGACTGCTGAGAAATAAAGCCTTCTCCATCTAATCATAGACAATGGGAGAGTATTTCATTAAGCCAGATAATGGTGTGTGCATTTCATTACCATAGATAACTAGGAATATTTAGATGAGGGATGAGGTGCTCATAAAGCGCCAGTTGGTAACCATGGAAACTTGGACCTTGGCAAACAAAAGAGTCGGGGAGAAATGTTTGCTGGGGGACGGAAAGAAAAGGAGAAATGGAGGAAAAAGAGGGAAGGAACTCGGCAGACGGAGTCCCAGGCCAAAGCAACCGAGCTGAACCGACATTTGAAATAAAATAAAAAAAGAAGAGACTCAGGTGACGAACCGGGATCCTCCTTTGTTCTGCAAAGTTAAATATTCCTTTCTCTGTAGGATACCCCTGGGATAATCACATGCTAATGTAGCCGGGGGCCAAATAATAAACTTAATCACCCAAATGTGGAAATCAATGTGCAGTAAAGAAAAAAAAAAAAAAGAAAAAAGAAAAAACCCGAACCATCCATCTTTGCTCCACTACTGTGAATATTACAATCCAACCCCTACGTGTCCCGGTCACAGTGCCAGTCAAACCTGACTACATTTCTCTCTGAATTTCAAATGAAGATCCTCTCTGACAATAAGCAGGGCCTCGGCTACTGAATCAGTCCAAACTCTGACCTTGACCTTGGGAGATGGCTCTCATTCATCCCGTTTCATTGCTGTCACTTTGAGGAAGAAAAGCAGGACTGCTTTTATTAGTGTGGCTGACACCAAGGCAGCGGGAATCCATTCCTCTTCCAGCGGCATTAAGCGCCGCCGCCCTGATCTATCGAGTCTGTCATTATGAATGTAGAGACATCATTTGCAGCTGGAAAATTAGGGGTTGGAGTGAATGACAAGTCTATACAGCTGATTTGACATTTGCCAAACATAGCAGTTATTACAGCTTTTTTTCCTCCTGAATTGGCCAGACAAGCTTTCACACACACACACACACACACACACACACACACACACACACACACACACACACACACACACACACACACACACACACACACACACACACACACACACACACACACTGTGATTACAAGTCACAACTCCGTCACTTAACTAAGAAGATTAAATGGCGTGCTTTACATTATTTTGTCACACTGCCCAAAGAAAGCATTTCCCATGATTTGAAATGTTTTCTGTTCCGTTCTAACTCCTTTTAACTTCATTCATTTTGTCCACGAGTGACTAGAAAGAAGCTTTGCTTGATCGACTTTGAATCACAAAGCCAAGTTCTATATCTTGCATGGATGAACATATTCAGTTATATGTTGACCCAGAAGCTCCATGGTGAAATAGTGGTTAATGCTTTTGACTTACAGAGAGACTGTACGTGGTTCAAGTCCAATCTGGGGTATTTTCCGTGTGGATTTTGCATGTTCTCCCTGTGTGTGGATCGGTTTTCCTCCCACAGTCCAAAAGCATTCAACTAACATTAACCCTATAAAGCCGTAACCATCAAATTATTTATTTTTTTAAACTTTCTTTGTTCCTTGTCTGCTGCTCTTTGAGTTACAAACGAGATCCTCCAAGTAGCTGCATGGAGAAAGCAACCAAACCTGTGAAGCGAACAACACGAGCTGGTTAAAAACTCCCCAGCAGAGCATGTAATAGATGCTGAGCTACAGTCTATCAGTCTGACACTGCTATTTCTCAGTCTACGCTTCCAGCATGACTAAAATCCCCACAGCAGACGATACAGACGCGAGGAAAATAACTGCACATGACCCGCAGATAGAGTTCAGCCATTAGGTGAAAGCAGATACCACTCCATATGGACAATCACATTCCACGCTGACAGGAATGTAGCGCTGCTGTCAGGCGTTCGATGTAAAGGAGAAGAAACCTTTTTAAACATTTATCTATCCTGGGAACGGTTTTGCAGAGCATACCGAGTGTGCTCTCTAACAACCTGCCTCACATTCAGCAGCTCTCGTCCTCCTTATGTGGGAATCTGAAGATTTGAGAAGCTTCCAAGATTGTTTTGAAGGTTTCATAATTATTATTGTATTAGCAATTTATATTAATTATAAGCAGTGTTGACTGAGTTTAACACGTCGGGTAAAAAGGGTAGACTGACACAGAGGTCCTGAATATCTATTAAATATTAAGGTCCAGCGATGGTGCACCAGGATGCAGGTTCCTCACAGTGTGCAAACTGCAGGGAAGCACTGCACACATTCAATAACAACCTTAAATAAGGGGCTTTCGCAAGTGGCGGTACACAAAATTGGCTGTTTCAGCCTTCAAAGACCCTGCTGGAAACATAAACTGTGCTACGCTCAGTACCCCTGTGATAGTCTGATATTGTTGTTTGCATAACTTCACACTGCACCAAATCCTAAGAAAGGCATTCTTTAGTTTCTAACTTCTGGATAAACACAAGAAATTGCAAAATTCCCGAAATGTATTACAAACAGAAGGGGCAGCATCTTTCTGGGAAGACAGTACAGCTTTCCAAAAAAACAGGAGTTTTAATTATTTCGGTTTATGGGCCACGACCTCTTTGTCAGTGTTTGGAGAAAGGTGTCCTAATGCTGCGGTAATATAAAAATGTGACGTATTCCGGAGGAGATTCTAGCTCAATTTTATAGAAGCAAGAAAAATCTGGATGTGAGCATGTATGACTACTTGCCCCATAAAGGGGTAAACAGCAATTAAAAGATAAAACCAATTGCACATGTGCAAACACACACACACACACACACACACACACACACACACACACACACACACACACACACACACACACACACACACACACACACACACACACACACACACACACACACAAACACACTACAAAGTGAATCCAGCTTGTGACAGTCAGCCGCCACCACATCGATTCCCCCGGTGGTGCATGCATGTGTTTGTGTATCCAGACACCGGCCCTGGCCCAGAGTAATCGGATCAGCCTGTTTGGGCCTGACAGGCCGAGTCTCTCTCAGGGTGGCCCATCTGGCCAGCGACCAGGCCGCGGCGCCAGCCACCGGCTCCTCTGCTTGGGGACCCATCTGTGGTCCTGTGTGGTATCGACCATTACACTGCCAGGCCGGCACAGATCTGCACATGGGTACCCCAGTCAGGGTGTGTGTGTGTGTGTGTGTGTGTGTGTGTGTGTGTGTGTGTGTGTGTGTGTGTGTGTGTGTGTGTGTGTGTGTGTGTGTGTGTGTGTGTGTGTGTGTGTGTGTGTGTGTGTGTGTGTGTGTTACAGATGGTGGTGAGTCAAGTAATGGTAGCACATCACTCTTAGTGACTGCAGGATTCAAAGTGTGAGGGGTCACAGTCAGGTGAGGAGTGGGACAAAAGGACACAACCTCGTGATTTTCCTTGTAAAATGGTAAAGTATTTTTGTTGTTTAAAGAGAAATGCATTTGCGTTTCACTTTCTTTTAAGGATAGATAACTAAAAACATTAAAATACAAACACAAAGTGTCCGACACAACATTGTGCTCACTGGGATCCAACGGGTTGGACTTTGATTGAGTCACACTTTTATCTGAAATACGAGGCCAACTGGCAATATTCCTTTATGCTTTGTTTCATTTAGACTCTGGTTGCTGACAGCTACACTCTTTATATTGTACCTGAAATGTGTCTTTTCATAATCTGCACACTGATTGTAGAATCATTTACAAAGAGATCTAAAGTGAGAAGTACTCATGAAATCCAATACATACTTTTGAATGATACTGTTATGATACGGTTGCTGGTATGGTATGGTTGCTTTCATATGTTGTATTTGCACTTGGACTTTAATTCAGATTGGATTCCAACATAACTTGTGATCAGAGGTTTTTCTTTCTTGTATGTATGAAGAGAACCAGGCCAGCTGTCGCCACCATCTTTCCAGCTGCTGGCTTCGCCTCAAATTCACCAACTGCACATAAAACTTAACATTTGTCAAGCTTTCTAACACCAAATAAATTCAAACAAAGTAAACCAGAGGTGGGACAATTTAAATATTAACATTTAAGGTGAGCTATATTTGTTTTAATTCGAAATACACTGGAATTTCTTTTACAATTGAAATATCTGAACTTTCCACATAACATTTTCAAAACTGGTATAAAGCCATACTATTTAGTCTGAAGGGAATCGTCATTAATTATGCATCATTATGTACAATGGAACGAAACAGAGTAGGCAAAGTTGCCTTTTGTGCAATCAGTAGTGGATTTCAGGCATGACAACCATGCAATGTGCTTCTCAGTTAAAACCCTTAGAAGTATCTATTTAAGAAAATATATACTAAATTCATAAATGCATTTATTCATTCTCTATATCAGTTTTATCTAAGTTAGAGTGACAAGGTTGAAGCGTTTAACACTTAATATTTTTCTAATAGTAAGCATTAAAACGTGGGGTATTCTCACGCAGTAAAGTAAAACAGAATAAAAGATGATTTATAAAATAGCCTTACATGACCGTGGAAGTTTTTCCACTGAAGAAAAGGGCACCAGGACGCACGGCTGCTGCAGATATTAACCTGGTGATACTGTGGCAGTGGGAGCCGGGGAAAAAAAAGAAAGTCATCCCAGAGTCGCGGCCTCTTCTGGCCTCACATCGAGTCCTAAATTACAAAGTTACATGCTGAGACTTGAATAATGATGCTGAAAAATCACTTTAGCAGCTTTTTATCCGTTTGACTTGGGCCCTTCCAGAGCATTTATTCCACACACTTCTCTTGTTTAGTCTGATGCTGTATTGATGTAAAACACATTGCTTTAGGTTGGTTTCTCTGACCAATGATCAACTGTAGAAACTGTCATATTACTAATTTGTTGACTATTAAAGTGTTGGGCCGATTGGTTTAGGTCGAATGATAGTTTGCAGGGTTTTTGGTTTTATTGAAGTTCATCACATCATCAAGATTCATTTAATCCTAAATGGATGTTGAGTTTTATTCTGTAAATGCCACGAGATGGTCATAGAGTAATTGGCGCTATACAAATGGAACTGAATTGAAAAACATCAGATATGTCAAACAAGGGTTTTTCAGATCACAGGGGGTCTCAAAGTAGATTTGCATAATGTAAAAGAAGACCATAATAGGAGTCTATCAGGCCTGGGAATCTTGTGCTGGTGACACTTTGGCTTCACTGAAATGTTTTGGCAAAGATCAGAGGGTCTAAAGACTTTCCTCAGAGGCAATCTGGAGGGTTAAAAAGAGAAAAAGGTTGGGGAACCACAGATCTTGAGCACATTCTCTTTTTAAGTTCTCCCTTCATCTTCAATCCCGCTTTGCCCACATTAATGTAATTGTGCTGGAGCCAATCTCAGCTTACAATGGACTCAAGGCAGGGTACAACCTGAATATTAATGCTGCTTCAGCATTTCGATCAAAGATTTCCTGGCGTATGCCACGAAGCCCTCCACAATCAGAGGTGCGACCCCTCCTCAGAACAGTCAGCCGTTGGAGCAATCTCTGTGTTCAGAACATTATTAACCCCGTGAGACCTCGGAAACTACACCAGGAAATGCAACCACGCACAGCTCCAGGCACAGCAGGGTATCCATGTCCAGAGCAATAATGAAAACTTTCTGCTTCAAGCCATGTTCAATCTGGTCTGGAGATGCGATCCACACAGCCGTTGAGCAGGGTTGACTTGTGTGGTCATCATTTAGTTCATATTTTCTGTGACGATCCAAGCTATTTAACCCGTTATCGGACAACTGACCATATCGCGAACTGTTGCATTTCGTGTATTTCACACTATTAAATGTCCATCACCTGAGCCTGGTGCCTTCATGCTTCAAAAGCGCCACCATCATCCCAGTCCCAAAGAAACCTGCCTTCACGGGACTCAATGTCTATAGACCCGTCGCCCTGGCATCTGTGCTCATGAAGACCTTTGAGACACTGGTATTGAACCACCTGAAGGACATCACAGGCCTGTTGGACCCCCTGCAGTTTGCCTATCAGGCAAACAGGTCGGTGGAGGATGCAGTCGACGTGGGACTGAACCACATCCTGCATCACCTCGACTCCCCAGGAACCTACGCTGTGTTACCTGTGTACACTGTCACTGTGAATGTACATATACGTACATTATTTAATTTAAATGATCATCTACGCCCACTGTAATGTAAATACTGAAAGTTAACTTCATCACCCTTTTGCACTATTCATCACTACACTATTATCTATTATCTTATTGTACATATTAGTCTTTAATTACTTGTTTATTGTTATTATTTAATGTTTACATTTGTACAAAGAGAGCACAGTCTACCAAAGTCAAATTCCTTGTATGTTAAACATACCTGCTCGATAAAGCTTCCCTTAAACTAAATAAATAAAGCTTCGCTTAGTTGACCTGATTGATGTGGTTAACTTGAAAATATAATAAATAAACTATGAAAAACTGCCACATATGTTTTATATGCTTTCATTAAGTCGTATTTAGAGGACTACTTTTTGCAAACAAGGCATTATATAGAAGGATAATGGAGCACAAGAAAGAGTTTTGAAGTTAGAAATGGTGAAATATGTGCAAGTTTCATCAACATAAGGGTGTTTCACTTTAAAGTATTAGGATAACCTTAGATAGTGTTTATTTAATGAATGCCAGTCACTCAGGGCTTAAGAACATACGAAAATGTGCCAGAAGATGAGTAATTGGATAGGAAGAAAGCTTAAAAAGAGAGCGCTGAATCCAAACCAAACAATGAATGTGATGTCTGTGACGGGGACAACGAGCAGCAATCTGGGTGAAAAAAAAAAGGAAAAAGAAAAAGCGTTTCTTTCTTCACTTATATAATTTGCATACATGTCAAAGACTTTGCATTTCTACTTTCACTCAAGCAAAGAATGTGAAACACTGCTTGTAACAATGCAATGTTTTTGTACACATCAACTAATGTGTGTGTTCTTTGCCATTTCTGCAAATAATGAAATATTGAGAATGCAGCTTTTCTCACTCGTACCGTTGTCTGATGACAGATTCTCATTATTAGTGTCAAAACAAAACCAAGACGTTGGCATATCTGAACCACCCACCGTGATGTTTGACAAGAGAAAATGTTCGAGATCTAAAATGACAACAGAGGAAAATAAATAAATAAATAAAATCAGGTTTTCACATTTCCTTTCTTAAACATTTCACACGGCGTTCAGTTTTAACTACCAGCAGCAGAAGCGTCGAACATCAGCCTTGAATGTCAGCCTCATCGGGCCCCTCAGACAAAACCGCTGCAACAAATGCGACTATACAGGTTTCATGTACAAACAGAATGAGATTTCCACCAAGCTGCGTGATTCACAAACCCGAATTAACCCGAATCTGCTCAACCACAAGTGTTGGGTTTCTCTCTAATTCAGTTTCAGGAAGCTGAAAGCGAGACGGCGGAATGTGGACACGACAGCAGCTGCAGAGCTGAATGATCACAGGAGACAGCAGAGCATGAGCTAATATGAGACGAGACACATCTGCCTCAGAGATCCACTGCTCTTGTGTGGTAGGAGTTTACTGCATAATAACAATACGGTGAAATCTGGACGGATTCCAGCGTAGAAACAATAGCTCTGTTCCTAACATCTCATTGTGAACCTATCTTTGCATGAACAATGAGGACACTAGCAGAAATTCACACACACACACACACACACACACACACACACACACACACACACACACACACACACACACACACACACACACACACACACACACACACACACACACACACACACACACACACACACACACACACACACACACACACACACACACACACACACACACACGTGGTATTTTCACACATTCATTTGTGTGAATAATTTATAGTTTGACTGGTGCTGGCAGTCTCATATTTTCCAATAGATTTCTGCTTATGTACAGCGGCGCTAAAGCTGACGATGCTAATTTGCTAATGTTGAGCTTTATTTCCCTGATAAGCACTGGATGCTGTTGGCATGGCGCCGCAGTGGTCAGAACTGTGGCCTAACAGGTGTAAGACAGGGGTTCAAACCAGAGTTTCACCTGTGTGCGGTGTGCGTGTTCTCATTGTAAATGCAGGTTATCTTTCACACTACAAATTAACTTAAGCGAAAAGATGCACCTAAAGAATTAAATTCATTCTATCAATCCGTTACTTCATCCAACCATCTGCCTTCCTGGTGATTCCACATGGGGTCATGGTGGTGCAGTGGTTACCACGTTGTTTCACAGAAATAAGTTTCATGTTTCACTCGAGGCCTTCATGAGTGAGGTTTCTAGACACTGACATGAAAAACACAGATTCATTTATGGTATGCATATCCCTGCACGCAAATGTACACATATGTATACACACAATCAGTATAATATGTAGAGACAAGTCAAATATAAGTCCAGGTGAAAATAATAGATAGGATATCATAATAGCATACAAATATAACAAATACACACCTGTTTATTCCACCTTGCATCACATGAATCCTACAAATAAGATGAAACAAAAGTGATTTTACATCATTCTGGTAAAAGATAGTAGGTAGTGGATGAAAAAGCTTTTGAGTTTGGAGCTTTTCTGTGTTCGGTTTACACACTGTTCCTGGGCCATATATTGGTATTTATGAGATACCTTGGTCAGTGAGAGAGAAGAATATCATTAATGTTTTTACTAAAGACTTCCACCCCCTGTCACCTGGAGACAAATCCGTATTTGATAATGAGAAAAATGAATGCAACAAATAGAAAAAAAGCATTAGGTCTGATAATAACTTCCCCACATGCCAAAGCCTTTTGGAATTCTTTGGATCTGTCTACCTTGTATTATAGCTTCATTAGTGCTGGCTTTTCTAAATATGGTTTGAATCATCCAGTAAGCCTGTTCCTATGCTGATCAGCTCTGTAACTGAAGGATGCGTCATTAAGGTTTCAGCCTGCGCCGTTCTGGGACTGCAGGATCCCATCAGGGGAGACAGTCTGAGATAATGTGGATGTGACTATTAAACCTTTTACCTTTCATATAGACTTTCACCACATTACGGGGCTGTGTCACAAGCCATTAAGCGCTATACTACCGCATATATTACAAGCATGGGTGGCCACAGTGGCAATTAAAGTCCTGACAGTGCTACTGTTAGCATTATGTTCCCACCATAAAATTGATGCCCGCATCAGCATTGTTTCTGAGGAGGACATTTCCTACCAGGCTGCCTTACTACAAGTTGGACTTCAAACGTGTCACAGTCCACTCGCCTGGCTGCACAGTTTAAAAGCTCGACACGGTGCGTGGGACAATGGCGGCTCTCGAAAAGCATTGTGGTAATCAGGGCCAATGGAATTTTCCCTGCATCATTAAAAAGGGATTGGTCTGCTCGCCGCGTTCATGGGAAGTGCCGTTAGTTAACCCAACAAAGGTGCTCCGGCTACAGACCCCCAGAGATGAAGGGCATCGCAGGAGCTCAGTGAATCCATCTCTAATCCTCTCGGCCCCATTGTACCGATACCCCCTAAGCCCTTTGACCACTTCCCGCTCTAATCTCTGCAGATTTCAGTGAGTTAAACAAGTTTCTGATCCGCGGGCTTGCAATGTTCCTGCTCCTCATCCTCCACCAGGTTTAGATTTGGCAAACTGACCCCAGCAAAGGTTTTCTCTAATAATACACTCTCAAGTTCTCAAGTTCACATGATCCTAAAGGTATTTACTTTACAATGTACGTTCCAGTCACACTGACCTTGTACTATCATCAAGAAAAGCAGCCAGACACTTGACAGGTAACCTTAACCTCCACAATGTGAGGATTTGCTGTTCTTTTTTTTATAACAGAAGTGACGGTAGACTGAACATCTCTGGCTTTTAGGTGAGGAATTAACAATGAGAACAACTAAAGTCTGCCTTGTGATCAAATAAACATTTTACAAATGTCCAATCTATTGCTGAAAACAATCTTAGACAATTTTTAAATAGTTAAGCAACATTTCCAAAAATTATGTTTCTAGACTTGTTTATTAATATTTTAATAGTGCAATCTGCTGAGGATGTGAATACAATAAAAGTAAAACATAAAAGAACAATATAGATCCACAAAAAGGTCAGAAGGAATGTTTAGAAATACCTCGAGATGTTAAAAAAAGACTGTCTATACATCACTTCTGTTGTCTGAACTTATTGATATACTAAATCAAACTGCTCATCCTCTCAATTTGAATGGTGCCGTCAAGTTAAAGAAATGAACAATGACAGTCAGTCCTAATATGTCCAACTTGCTGGCAGGATATTACCAATATGTGTGTATGTGAATACATGAATGCCTAACTGCTGGGTGGAGGGGGTGGAGTCAGTAAAAGCAGGACGGGGGCGAGATGGTGGTCTTGACAAAGTACTTGACGGGCCCAGAGACACCCCCTAATTCCAGGTTGACCTTGGCTTGTTTAGCATTCTCCATTGCGGCTGGTGACAGTGACACGTGTCTGGGGCTGGGTCAAGTCTAGGAGCAGGGGTCTAGAGGGGGTGGTGACAGAGAGAGAGAGAGAGAGAGAGAGAGAGAGAGAGAGAGAGTGTGTGTGCAGATGGACGACCGTTGGGGATGCAGTGCTCTGGTCCCAGGAGAGGGGGCAGAGGTCAAGGATCAAAGCCCCTACTGATTCCCCACCCAGCTCCGTGTCTGGGGGCGAAGCGCGGAGCCAAAAACGAACTGAAGCTCAGGGCCGGCAGCATTATTCAGTTCATGCAATTAATGCAGCAGCAGGGCAGGCAGGGGTCTATAGGAACCGTGTGCGAGTGTGTGTGTGTGTGTGTGCGTGCGGGGGGGTGGGGGTATATCTCTTGTGCCAGGCCATTGTAGCTGCACAATGAAGCAGCACAGCTGGCACGTGCTGCGCACACACACACACACACACACACACACACACACACACACACACACACACACACACACACACACACACACACACACACACACACACACACACACACACACACACACAGCAGAGTCCAGAGAGGTCTTTTAATTAAGGGATTTGTTAATTTTCCATACAACTTGACAGTGATGAATGGGGGTGGGGGGTTTGGAGGCTTGGGGGGGGGGGGGGGGGGGGGGCTCCTGCCCATCTCAGCCTCGGCTGTTCAGCAGACCGAGCCACTTCTGGGTACGATCCCCGCTCTCCGAAGCTATATTTACACATGAAGACTTTTTTTTTTTTTACCCTTTAGTAGCCAGAGTCACGACGTTTAAAAACACTCTAGTGCTGCTGAGAAGTAAACAGAAGAGTCCCACAATAGACAGGAGGATTTGTTATTAGCACCGGCTACAACAGTGATGGGCAATTGTTATATGAAGCAATCACGGCTTGAAATACTGAAAACGTCAAACAGTAATTTTAATTTCTTTGTGTTGATGGTGCATTGGGGATAAAAGTCCAAAAATTGATGTCGTATTCTCATTTACGTCTCCCTCAAAATTACATTAAAAAAGCTCTCTGTGTGTTTACAACAATTAGGAGAAATTTAACACTGCCCGACTTGCATAATTACGATCTAACAACTTGTAAAATCTCTACTTTGTTTTGTTCCTGTGATATCTGCTCTTGTAATGTAATGTTGCAGACGCTAATCTACTGAACGTATTTATATAAAGTCTCCTACGTAAACTGAGCTGGTCACAGGACCTAAAGAAGCAAACTGCTGTTTTCAACATCAGAGCTGCTCAAATGCTTTTGGGTTGTCTTGTGTTTGTCTCAGATTACAGTGCAATTTGACATCCAAGGGAAATTTTGTGGCCGCATGTTGTTACTGTGCTTGGCGTTCTAGTATTACAGAAAGAATATCCCCAGTTTATAGACGTGGGGTGCCGCACTGTATGGAGTTGGGATTGGCATCAGTCCCTTTGCGACACTAAATTAGATAAGGCAGTATAGAAGATTGATGGGAAACCTCGATTTAAATTTGCTTGGAAAGATGTTGGAGAATTAGCACGAGACCATTCCCCACAACGAGGGCAAAATGCAAAGTTAGAAAAAGATTGGTTTCTGCAGTAATGTTCATCTGAGGTTTTAAAGATTCGATTCAAGGCTTCCTTTCTGTGCATATTCTCAAAACTAAAGCAATACCTGAGTGTAACTAATGCCGAGGTTGCTGAACACAGATGAAACACAATCCTACACACTCCCTATATTTAGCCTGTTTTAAATCTAAATTAAAAAACAAACAAAAAAAAAAACCCCATCTTGTTTCTCTAAATCTTTGACTTATTATTATTCTCTGCTGCACTTTGTGGCTCTTTTATTAAATGTGGGAATGATTTATTGCTGCACCATCGCCTCCATGGTAACAACTACCACAATAACAGCGCTATATTTGTCCATTTTTAATTCAACTGCATTCTTAGATAGTTTTTTTTTTTTTTTATGTGGTTTATTTTATACATGATTCTTTTTTACTTTTCTCTGTACTGTATAAAAAAACTAACAAAAAAACTTGTTCCTTACTCTCATTCAGTCTAAATTCAGTCCCGTTTTCAAGTGCTGGCACTCTGAATTAAACTCCTCATTTCATATTCATTATCAATACTTCCATTGTTGCTCCCAAACATGTTTTGCATTGCGAATAATAAACTCTACCCCGAAGCAGCGGAGCCACATGTCATATTGGCCCGGGTGCAATTTATCTATTGTGATATGGCAGCCATTCATCTTTTAAATGCTCTCTCATGATTTCCTTTGTGCATGCAGAGCTGGAGGTGACCTTGGAAATGGACCATGTGGTGTATTCTGATGATAATTTATTCCCACATACGAGAAACTGTCTCGCTAACATGATTTTCTTCCTGCTTTGTGCTGCTCTGGACTCACTGGAAAAGTTTTATGGCTGCAGCCATGTGCGTTCTCATTTTAAAGGATCCACTTTAGGATTTATAGGGACGTGCGAACTTTGGACACGGGCATGTCTTCCTGAAGATTTGAGCACAATTCAAAGACAAATTTGTCCTGTTTGTGCCACCAAATCCAGATCTTATCTCCGAGTGAATACAGATAGCCAATTATCGCAAACTTGAGGACGGACATGTATACTGATTGTGATGACATGGTGCCCAAAACAACAATTCAGCCTGAAAAAAAAAGCTTCTTCTGAGTCCTATCCAGAATCTGCAGCAGACTGACAGAGAGATTATCTCATCAATGAGACCTATCACAATGGTGGCAATTCAATCTAACTTCCAATTTTAGAATAATACGACAAGCAAATGACTTTTGTCTCAACTTTGACTGTCCGTATTAGTTCACCTCGAGGTGTGACTGAAATAGTAACACAGTCATTGTCCAGGCAGGAAGGCCAGTTATCAGGCCCCCCCCCTTACTGGGATTTGACTGACACACACACACACACACACACACACACACACACACACACACACACACACACACACACACACACACACACACACACACACACACACACACACACACACACACACACACACGCAGGTTTAATGCATATTAATGAAGTTAAACGGCCCGCTGTAGAGGGGAGACAATGGAGTGAAGCGGGGCTGGTTGTGAGCACAAAGCCGGGGACTCGGGGGATGGAGAACAGGTGCAGCTTCACGTGAAACGACCGCTCCATCAGTGCAAGAAGGGATCTGTTGATGTGGTGGAACACAACACGCAATGTTTTTGTTTTAGTCTCCGTGCTTTGTTTTTGCTCCGTCTCCCATTGATCAAACAGCAAGTTATTTTTTTTTCCCCCTTGAATTTTCTGCTTATGGACATTTAAGTTTAGTCATTGGTACTTTTTTTTTTTTTATATAGTCTATATTTGACGTTTGATGAACCAACAGCTAAATACATAATGCCCAAATGAAACAACACCCACATGGCAACACTTTTAAAGGTGAAATCTGTGTGTGTGATTTAGACTCAAAGTAAAAGTACTGACAGCTGCCAGAAGAAGAGGCGACTGAAGCATAACGGCAACCATTAATGTCATGATAGAAAACTGTTCAGCTGCTTTTCTTTTCTTGGGTTATTTTTTACATCGATATGATTTTTGGATGCTCTTCTTCTCTCCAGAGACCATAATGTGATTCCAGTTCCTCCCATTCATCTTCTATAATGCTTTATCCAACATAAGGGTCACGATGGGAGCCCATCCCAGTTGTGGGTAAGGGCAGAGTCCAACCTGGACCGGTCACCAGTCCATCACAGGGGGAACACAAGAGAGACCAAAAACACTAACTGCACCTACTGCAGGAAATGTAGAGAACGCACATACATGTTTTCAAACTGTGTGATGACACGAGTGTGGCCTGTTAAGTTAAAACATGGATGTTTGTTTTGTCATTGTTCACGTCTGAACTGCCAATAAAGAGTAGAAGCTGCAGAAGCAATGCATGGTAATGTAGTAGTTCCCAAGAGTCGGAGCGATTTGAACTGACTTTAAATGGTGCACAGTGGTTTTTAATATCATGCTTTTCATGAAAACTGAGGGAGGACGTGATCTTTGGCTACTAGGTTTTAAAGGGGAACTTCCACAGTGTCGAACATGAAAGATCTTTCACTGTTTGCTGCAGGTTTGGATGACTTCATTCAGAGAAAATAATCCAAATTCATCCCAATGAGCATTATCTGTGCTGCTTGTAAATCACCCAAAGCTGCTGCTGTGAGGAACAAGGGTGGAAGTAATGAATTACAAATAATCTGATAAAGTAGTATTTTTCATTACTTGTGCTCTGACTATTTCTTCAATCGTGTCTTTTTACTCATAAATCAGTCAGCCAGCATCTGTTTTATGTCCACATTTGTTCACTATGGTGTAATTTTGTATTTATATTATTGTTTAACAATACCACTGAACGTTTTACTCAGCAACAGTACCCTCTCAGTAAAGTTTAAGCAGCAACAGTCAGTCTATACAAATGTTAGAAGTCTTTCCAATGTGGTTAAAGGGCATCACTTATAATAAAACAGCTGAGACTTTAAAACCTTGTAAAATCCTGACAGTTAATTAAAAAGGAAAAGATCTGCTTTCTGTGGCTGTTCTTTTCTCATTTAAAATATCCCCTAACACACACACACACACACACACACACACACACACACACACACACACACACACACACACACACACACACACACACACACACACACACACACACACACACACACACACACACACACACACACGGACTGAAAAACCTCTAACGAGAGCATTACACCCAAAAATCAATAGTTTCAGGGAAAATACAGCAGACAGCCTCTTGATGCCTTTCTTCTAACACAAAGAGATACGCTCGCGGTGCTAATAGTTAGATTATGGGAGGGGAAATTGTTTTCCCAGCTCAGTAACTCTCTGCTCTGCTCCAGGGACTCTCCTATGAGGGAGGAGGCGGGGGAAATCAACTCCAACCAGACCACGCCCCCGTGTTTTATTCCGGGGGAACTTATCAGCGCCTTCACGCACAATGCTCGGCAAACTCGAGCCAGCAAGAGAAGAGAGAGGAAGGCTCGACACATGCTGACAAACACACGACTTATTTACCTCTGCAGACTTTACACTCTGCAGCCGTGACAGGATGGACTTCGAGTATCTGGACGCGCGGTCCCCGTACGACTACACCTTCAATTTTTGGAATGACTACCTCGGTCTGTCGACACTCGTCGCCAAAAATAAAATCAACAGCCCGTCTTGCAGCCCAAACTCCATAACCGAGTCCCTGAAGGCGACGCTGGGTCTGGAGGATGACTCTCCGGACTGCTCCTGCGTAATCGCGCACGGCAGGGACGCAGACGGACACTTGGACTGCTGCTGCGCGGCCCCGGGTTCCCCGCCGATCTCCTTCTACGACCTGCGGGAGCGCATATCGCTCCTCAGGCCCTACGACCACTTCGCCGGGGACTCGCAGCTCGGGGGCGGCGATTCTCCCTCCTACGGGGGCAGCTTCGCCGGCCTCGACCTGCTCGCAGCGGAGCGCAGACGCAAACAGACGCAGCGGAGCAAGCCGGAGCCCAAAGTGTGCGTCTTCTGTCGGAATAACGGCGCGCCGGAGGAGGTGTACGGCACGCACATCCTGAAGACGGCGGACGGCCGGGTGCTGTGCCCCATCCTCCGGGCGTACACTTGCCCCCTCTGCAGTGCCAACGGCGACAACGCGCACACCATCAAGTACTGTCCCCTTTCCAAAGACCAGTCCAGCCAGAGGGTGGCCAAAGGCGGCCGCGCGGCGGGCAAAAGACTGAAGATCTTCTGAGAACAAGAAGCTTCGATTCCAGTTGCACTGTTTGAAATCACGTGCAGTGAGTTGCCCAAATTTAATGCACAAGACAAGTCTGGAGATTTTGGACATTAAAAAAAAAAAAAAAAGATTTCTATGGGTTTATTTTGTTTGCGTCACAAGCTTCATTTGTAATGTTTTTTTGGGCACACAGTTTACACTTGGACGCAATGCGCGCAATATCCTGGGCAAAGAGTCGGTGACCGAAAATGAACCAAAGTACTGTACAGATCGACCTGTGAATGAACACCTTCATGCTGTAATCACAAGTTGCTGTTTTTGTTTGTTTTTTCCTGAACTGCAGTGCCAGTGCAAACAGCCCCTCTGCATGTCAACGGGCTGCTCTGGCTTCATGACATGCCAACATAAATCAATATGCAGCACTCCTTAAGAGGTGAATGTTTAGTCCCATGTAGTCCACTGGCAACTTGGATGGAAGAACTCCGCCAGCCCCATGTAAAAATGCAAGCCGTATATCTTTATATCCAGCACAATTTCTCCTGAGATACATGTTTTCTACCAAAGGAATACACTTTTGTACTGAAACTGTAATGTTTATATGTTGGATGTCTTATATTCTCCATGCGATTTTATGTGAATAGCATTTTACACGATTCAGCTTGAATGTAATACATTGGATGGAATCTTTTGACATGCAGTTCGTAAACAGTCCGAGCTGCTTTATTTCTCTCAAAGTACTTTCTTTTTTTTTTCCCCACACATGAAAATGTGCACCTGCAATTGTTGTAAATGTGTAAACAATTTTAGCAATGAGAAGCCTGACATTCCAAAGTCTTTATCTGTCAATAGAAATGTTTTATGTACTTATTTTCTACCTTACAAACCACTGGGGAATATATTCAATGTAAATGACTTCTGAATAAACATGTAATTTGGATTGTTGTTTGACTGCGTCAGATTGAAATGGACTTTTTATGGTGTGTGTGTGTGTGTGTGTGAGTGATCCATCACTTCTCACAGGAAGCTGTGGATGCAGATCTGCAGCAGGATTCCTGATAGCATAACCTGAAGTCAGGAGAGAACAACTGTAACACCTGAGACTCAACAGTGGAGACAACGTGAAGAAGTGTACATGTGCCACCTAGTGATCAAAGCCTTCAACGAGAATGTCGAAGAAAACATTGAAAAACCGATTCTGGACAGGCCATCAGTCAGTCACAACACTGAAACAAAGACACACAGTTGGTGATTCTACAAAACACAAAAGTCCTATTTGACTCCATCGCGGTCCATCGAAAGCATTGGCATGTGTGCATATAGTTCAATGTGACGGATCACATAAAGCATGTTGAGGTGGTTCATTCACAATCAGATATTTAACCAATTTAAAATTGCCAATTCAATCTTCATAGGTGCACAATAGAAAAGCACCTGTTAGGATTCAACCCCACAGGACTTCCTGTTGTGAAGTCACAGTGCCAGCAACTGCAACAGTGCAGTGGCCCTCTTTTGTGAAAGTGGTGTGATCCTGTCCCAACTGACCCCAGGTGAAAGGTCACCAGATACACTCAACCGGGAAGAGCATGCAAACTTCACACAAAGGCCCCCCAAGTTTGTGGTCTGGTAGCAGCAATAAAGCAACAGTGCTGGAGGCAATAATGTTGTTTCTTTATTTTCACACGAATACTGAAAAATTTTGAAAAATGATCTACCCAATCGGAATCTATTCCACTTTCCAGCTGCATGAACACATAATATATATGTAAATAAGGTCTAACATTAGATTCATAGCTACAAAAAAATCTGTTCTTGTTTTTCAGGATTTATGACATATTGTGGGTTTGTTTTGTTCAAAATACAAACATTTTATACAATTTTCTTTGTTTTAAAAAGTCAAAATATCACATTTGTGCTGTATCATTAAAAAACCATTCTGACTGACCTTTAAAACATGTTTCTTTTGGGGGGGGGGTAGTTATGAGTATTATTTTAATAATGCAGCAGCGACAATGAAACGATGGATCATCTGTTGCTTTGTTTACGCCCGTGTAAAAGTTATGAATGGCACTGCTCCATTTCAGTAATCAAAGTGCGTTTTGATAGGAGAGACGTTTTCTTGGTGTTTTTGATGAGTTTTCCATTCATAGGTCGAATATGTATTAAGCTTTACTGACCTCTGCTGGTCACAAGAGGAATGACAGGACTAAATATCGCAGCAAAAATAGCAGCAGAGACTGCCTGATGGACCTATTGTTGAAGTGGTACTTACTTCAACTTTCCTCTGTGATGTGAAAATGTTGCTATAAAACAATAATAAAATAAAGCGAGAACACATCCAACAAGTTCAACCCATTAAATTGGCTGGTGACCAAGAATTTCCACTCTTTGAGATAGTTGTGGTCACGGCACTCGCCTCATAACAAGAAGGTTCAGTCTGAGTTGATCGCTGCGGTTTCACTGAAACCTTTCATCAACAAGAGTTTGACTTGGCCAGAAGGGCAAAAGCTCACTGATCTATATTTTAATTATCAATACATATGACAGATCAGGGCATCAAATCCATCTGACATCTTACTTTGGACTCCCACAGTCCACAAACATGCATTTGACGTGATTTGGGAACTCCAATATTGCCCATAGGTGTGAATGTGAGAGTGTGTGTCATTGTTTGTCTCTGTGTTTGCTCAGTGATGGACTGCCAACCCCTCCAGGGCAAACCCTTCCTTTACCATAGTCAGCCTGGATCGAGTCCAGCATCCTACAACCCTGAGCTGGATAAAGGACTCCATGATGGAGGAGGCTGTCAGGCTGGATTTTGCAAGAGTTAGTTTTTCTAGGCTTGAAAACAACATTTCAGGCTTTGTAGCAAAAAATAGTGATTCTGACAACTCACTGACAGGAGGCGCACTGGGGATTATGTAAGCGTTTATAGGAAAGAGATTTTTTCACATATAACTTAAATATAGTCACCAACATCAACTAAGAATGGTACAAAACATTTGTATCTCACTTACATTCGTTTGCAGTGAGATCGAAGATTTTTTTGCAAGAATCTTCATTTTCCCTTTAAATTGTCCTGTTCTTGTGTTTCCCACCATGCAGGCGCCTACAAATGCCGATCTGCTTTGAGAACCACCAGACCGAGTTTGTCCGGCCACTAAAAATACTCGCCCTTGAGAGGGAATCTTGACCTTTCACAAGAGCTGCTTCATGCATCTCTATCAACAAACACTAAGGATGATTTACACGTTCCCTCCGACTCATCTCAGGACAGAGCAGCGGGAGTGTTTCTGTGTGTCAGCAGTTACAGGCGGCACTTTCTTCTCCAGCGGTCTCTCCCACACACGCTGGCTCAATCACATCCGTGACTCATCAGTTTGCGCTCTAATTAGATCAATTAGATCGACCTAAAGACACTGTGTAAACAAATCTGTATGAAGGGCATTGCAAAAGAATCTGTACATACCAGAGGAGATCGTCTCTTACAATGCAAATTACTGTAAAAAAGGAAGAAGAAAAAAAAAAAAGACATACTGGTGTTTTAAAAAAGCCTCAAGACACAAGAAAAACAAATCATCAGTCAACTGTTCATTCTGCATTAAAATAGCTTGATAGTTTCAGTTTGACATAAATCTATAATTGGTCAATTATCACTGAAAGAATTCAGTTATTGCATAGTACTTTTATGTTATGACACTGCATTAAAACCTCTATGTGAGTGTCATTAACACACATGTCCTCCCTTGCTCTCTCGCTCTCTCTCTCTCTCTCTCTTTGCCCTAGATATTGATTTTCTCCCACTTGGGATGTGACAAAGACTTTGTTTCAAGTCATTTCAGCAGCTTTTTCCCAATTCTACTTCTCTCCCTTTATGTATGGGCATTTGTTGCTTTAAAAAAGGATCGGCGACTGCACTGAGTGCATGTGTGGGGTAAATTATGTCTCTAGAAACATCCAGAGCAATAAGGCTAAGTGAATTCAATGCCATTATGGGAGAAAATTAAATGGGAAAACCAGCTCTACCACATTCACTCTGTCTGCTGTGGCTGATAGTGAGCCTCAAGACCAACCTGCTCTCTCCTCACTGCAGCAGCCTGTGATTGGCCTGCAGAGTGCTGACAGTACTGATGTTTCTCTGTGGTGGAGGCGGAGAGGAGGAGAGGAGGAGGAGGAGGGAGCTGCCCGGCTCTATAAAAGCTGGGGATCTGCAGCATCACTGAACTGGTGCAGTGCAAAAACGCTCACTCATCCTCACCGATGGTGTGCAGAACAAGGGGGACATAAAAGAAAAAAAAAACTTTTGAAACTACATATTCTAAAAAACAAACAAAAAAATCCACCACAAACAATTCATCATGAGCTACGATTCCTACATCTCCTACCGCCGCCCTTGGGACAGCTCCAAAGGCTCCCGATCCACCACCACCAAATCCTCCATGTCTTCCTCTGTCTACTCGTCCTGGCGAGCTCCTCCGTCCGGGAAGAGGACCCTGAGGACGGCCTCCTCTTCCCTGCCCGACGGGTCTCAGAGGTTGGACCTGGCTCAGGCCAGCTCTCTCAACACAGAGCTGCTGGGCCTGCGGTCACAGGAGAGGGAGCAGCTTGTGGACCTCAACGACCGCTTCGCCACCTACATCGAGAAGGTGAGGACCTTGGAGCTGCAGAACCGAGCCCTGCTGGAGGAGCTGGAGGCGCTCCGGAAGAGGCAGAACGACCCGTCCCGTCTGCAGGCGCTCTACGAGGGGGAGGCGCGGAGCTTGCGGTCCGTGATCGACTCGGAGAACGGGGAGAAGATGCGCATGGAGGCGGAGAGGGAATACCTGCGCGATGTGTTTGGGCAGATGAAGGAGCGCTTCGAGGATGAGGCGAGGAGGCGCGTGGACACCGAGGAGGAACTGCAGCGGGCCAGAGAGGAGGCCAGCAGGGCCGTGATCTACAACTGCGACGCGGAGGCCACCGTGGTCTCACTGTGTGACGAGATGGCGTTCCTGAAGAAGGTCTTCACGGAGGAGCAGGCTGAGCTGCAGGCCCAGCTGCAGATGGTCAACATCAGCGTGGATGTGGAGGTGACCCGGCCCGACCTCTCCACCGCCCTGCGAGACATCCGGGCGCAGTACGAGCGGCTGGCAAACAAGAACATGCAGGCCGCCGAGGAGTGGTACCAGAGCAAGTTCGCCAGCGTGGCGGAGATGGCCAGCAAGAACAACGAGGCCGTGCACGCCATCCGGGAGGAGACCATGGAGTACCGCAGGCTGCTCCAGTCCCGCTCCTCGGAGATCGAGGCCCTCCGCAACGTCATCGACTCCCTGAATAAGCAGCTGGAGGATCTGGAGGAGACGCAGGCGAAGGAGGTGGCAAAGTACCAGGTGAATGATGAGGGCTGAGTGGAATCACAGATGAGTGGATCCTGGCTGGCCCGTTTCTCTAGTGTCCATTCTGCTGTATGGTAATCTTTTAGTCTTGTGTCCGACTTTAGCACAGGGGGTCAGACGAGAACTGTTTGATGAGCTTGAACAGTCATGTGATCAGTCAATAACAAATAGGGATGAAAAGTGCAAGAAACTGTGCAGGAAAGACAAAATAAAATCTTAATCAGTCTGCACATAGTGCATGCTTATTGTCTTATGTGTCATTCAGCAGGATTTAAAAATTCTGGATTAAAAAGAAAACAAGTCAAAAAGCTGTTTCATCTTCCTTAAATATACTCCATGAAACAGATCCACCCTTGACTTGCTCTCTGTAGTGCTCAGCAGAACAGCAGGCTCATTGTAAAGGTGAAAGTCTGCAAGGTGACTGGAGCTGGGAGCCTCAATGCAGCTCGAAATGCTGCAAAGTGCAGTGCCTTTCAGAAAAGGCATCTACTCACACAATTTATCATCTTTCGTCTGTTTTACAATATTTTTAAAGCAAACTTTCAGCCACCCTGATATTATTTCGTGCACCGCTACGGGATCATCATTTGTTTTTCTTTGTATTTACAGATGAGGATAAGTGACCTGGAGCGAGACATCACTGAAGCCAAGCAGGAGATGGCACGCTACCTGCGAGAGTACCAAGACCTTCTCAATGTGAAGATGGCTCTGGACATCGAAATAGCTGCGTACAGGTGAGAAGTGAAAACAAGCAATTATATATACATATAGTTATGTTTCTTTTCTGGCTTTATATTCATTTAATCCTATCTTGTTAGTTGTATTATGTTCTATCACACTAATCAGGATGATTTTTGGACGTTTTCCCTTTCCTTACTCCGGTTTCCTCCCGAATGAGTGTCTGTCTCCTTGTTGATTGTCCTGTGATTGACTGGCAACCTGTCCAGGATGTACCAGGCCTTCACCCTACATCAGCTGGAATCAGCTTATTTGAATAAAGCGGTGTAGGTTAGAACATTAAGCAAAGAAAAACAAGTAAAACCATCTATTTCTGTGTTTCTTCTCAGGAAACTTCTGGAGGGGGAGGAGATTCGACTGGCTTACCCTTCCCTTCCTGCTCTGAATTAAAACCTAAATGCCACCAGCCTGGCACAAACCTGAATTCTCCACACCCCTTCATCTTGTCCTCAACATCCTGAACATTACAACTCTCTCCCTCAGTTCCTCTGCCCCCCCCCGCCACCACCACCATCATATGGATTCCATCTATCCTTTCCGAAAACAACTCCGCAAACCAAAGCTCATCCTTCTCAAGACAGCCGCGCCCTTGTGCTAAACAAGAGGTCCACCAGAAGTCCCCCTTCTTCTACACACAATCTGACACCATAACATCAAGAAGACCGCAAACAGCGAAACGCAGAGTGGCTGCACTGCATTAGTTACATGGCTGCGTCTGTAGGACAGCGGCTTCGTTCCGGTCGAGTTCCTGTCCGTCGAGCACGTTAGACACCCAAGCAACAGAGCTAACAATTCGACGGAAACCTCATTGCGCAAACATCTGACCAATTGTTTGTGAAAGAGGAACACAAAAACCTTCTTGAACCTGTCATTGCTTGGGTTTCTTCTGTGTTTGACCAGATGGAGAATCTCCACCTCTATGTCCTGCTTCCCTGGTCCTGTAATCATAGTCAGTGAACCAGTGACCTTAAAATCTTATTTTGATTATGTTAGAGACCCATTTTTGTCTTTTTAGTTAGTCTTCCTCTGCATTTATATTTAACTAAAAATTGCAAGCTTTGGTTCGAAGATCAGAGTAAATTCAAGTCTTCTGACTTATCTATTCGGTTTGTTAAATGTTCAACAAATTACTGCTTAGAATTGTCATCTGGACGTGTAAATGCTGTGGAAGATTAATTGTTACTGGTTTCTCCTTATAAACATGCAGAGTGTCTCTCGGTCGATCTGCACTCGACTTTCAGTTTTCCGTTCTGTGAGTTCATTCAAAGCTAAGCTGTGAAACTGAAAGAGAAGCGCAGGAGCTCCTTGTTGTTTGTCTGCTCATCTTAGGACTAAGTGGTGCTTTACGTCTGTGAAACTAATAAAACGTTTGCACCATTGCGCTTGGAGTACCTGTAACAGCCGGCAACAAGCTGAATAAACATAACTGACCTGCAACATGCATCACAGTGTGTGTTTTTATTCGACACTTCAGAGGATGTTTTGGACAATTACATCCTGAACTGTTGGCGATGTGTCTCTAGAGTTTTCTCTGGAGCTATTAAGTTTGAACCAGTAGTAAATTCAGTAAAAAAAATGTAACTGAGTGCACAGATTAACATGCACCATATAAGGTGAATTTCAGCAATTGTTTGCTCTGATGGATGCCTTCTCTGGTTAAAGTTCCATTTTATTTATGAGGGTGTTGTGAAGGTTGTGACACACAAGGTCCCGCTTACGTGAAGCTCTCAATGTCACAGGAGGACCACACAGCAGTGCCGCAAGATTTCCCATCTGTCCACAGTCCTGGCAAGTAGCTGCAGTGTGTTGATAGATTGCCCTCAGTAGGTTCTTCAGTCACCAGGTGACAATATCCATCCCCAAAAAGACAAATCACAGCATTTTACAAAGCAGCACACTTTGTGCACAAAGGAATGGTGTAAAAATTAATGATTTTATATAGTTTAGAGTAATTTTGGGAAGCAAAACAAAAATGTTTGATGACTATAGAAACACATAAACTTTTTTAATCATAGTTTTATCTTGTTTATGGAGTGAAAATAAAACAGATATGCCAAATTCTCAGAAAACATTCAACTGACTGTTATGACAAAAAAAAATGTTAATTGTATTTGGAATATCCAAAATATAAATTGCAATTCTTTGTGATTATTTCACCTTAATTACCAGTTTGGATTAGGTTTGGGATAAACATAAAGATTAGCATTGGTGTTAGCATCAGTGCACCCAGCAAGGGTATATGAACAGTGAAAATAACATTTTAGATATATTCATACAATTAAAAAAAATCACGTCTTCCTAAAACAATGAAAACAAGTCAATACAAACAATAATGAGGTAAACACTCACCTGGAAATCTCTTCAACAATGTCTGGAGCATTAATTATGCTAAAGGATAATCTCTGTTTACAAAGTTTCATCATTCCTGAGCTTTATAGGAACTTCTTTTCTTCAAATATATTCTTATGAAGCATCTAATTTCACTGCTACAGTTCATTAGACGAAAATTGAACGTTCTCCATGTATTCCGAGATTCCAGCTCACAGGCTGGTGGTGCGTTCACGGCCCATAAGCACAAACACGTCACAACGCAACCTCCGGACTATTTTGATTCCGGGAGAGTTTAATGAAACTTAAGTAAAATACTGCTGCTCAAAAATTGTGATTAGTGTCGTTGTGTTTTTCATTAGTCGGCCTTGTTGGCCTCAGTGTTTAAATTGTCATAACGTTATGCATGTACTCTGCCACTCAAAGTTTAGTTCCGGTTTTGTTCCATCGGAAAATATTGTCCCCCGGAAACAAAGTATGTTCCTCCAAACGCTGCCGCACTTCCGTTGTGGCTTTTGTTGTTGCGTTATGGCGTTGGTTCTTCTCGGCCATCGTAGGAATTGGAAGCCTCTCAAATTGAGAATTTACTTGTTCAAAGCAGTTTTAATACATCAACTCCTCAATTTCTTGGACATCATTTGCAGCCGTCTTGGAACAAAATTACTTAACATGAATAAAAACTAACGATAAACACATTTTAAAAAATCTTTATTGAAGCAGCACATTTTCACAGTAGTCTTGAACACGTGATATGTTGTTTGTATTTTTTTTTTTAAATGTATGTCAACTTCAAACAACACATGCATATTAGTTTGAATGATGGTTATGTGTTATTTGCAGTGCAAAGATACTTAATATCATCAGTGACAGTTGATTTTAGCATGTCTATTAAATCCAAAAGTTTGGTTTGTAGGATTAATTAATAAAAAAAAGAAATCACAGCAAAACAATTAAAAATATTAGTATTAATTTATGAATCGTACTAACTGTTTAAATCAAACTGAAATGTAACATGATTTGGAATGCATTTGTGTCAAGTTTTAATGTGCCATAGGAAGTAAAAATCAGTGCGAACTGGAACTGTTGGGAGATTACGGTGGAAAAAAAACCATGAAATCTTCAACACTTGAAGGAAGGGACAGGTTCATTACACTCATAAGTTTTGAAGAAAGTTCCTGAAAAGGAAAGCATCAAAAAGGTAATTTGCAAGACAGCCCTTGTATTAAAATTCTCAAAAACAGAACATACTGTAACTACAGAGTAAGATGCATAATAACTCTCAAACATATTTATCTTGCAAAAAAACAATGAAAGGTCTGTGTGTAGTTTCTGCATTTTGGCTTTGTGGGCCAGTTTTAACTTACCCAACCACATCTGACAAATTGGGATCCAGGTACATGCTGCTGTGAGAGTAACCACGCTCTGCTTCATAAGAGATCATTTTGACTTTAACATCTGCGTTGGCTTTGCTCTGTGCCTGGAGTGATATCTGATACAGCTGGAGACAATAAATGGGAGTATTTCGTTGAGGAGGCGGCAGTATCCACCAGGAAATTGTCGAGATGAAGGGCAGGATTAGAGACTGTACTGTACCTTCTGACCCATGTGATATGGGACCACGTGGTCATCCTCGGCATGCAGGATGAGGAGAGGACTGGTCAACATCTTCAAACTGCAAAACATATTTAAAGTTGGAAATGCATCCAAATCTCAAATCAGACATCACATATCACAGCAAACCCTTTCTTTATTTAACAAAGTGGAAAATGGTGGAAATGTTATGAAAAAAAAAGACAAAGAGTCAAATTATACTCACTTATACTTTATTTGTACTTACTTTTTGTCGTTCGCAAACACTATGTTGTTCTCCTCCAGAAGGTACTCAAGCAAGCTCTTAAATCCTGGCAGGAAGATGTACGGCTGGAAGAAAAGATTGCATAAATCATGCAGGAACAAAGTGCAAACTTCTGTTTAGTCTAATAACACAAATATATGCACCATCATCTGTGTCTGCCTCTGCTCAAGTCTGATTGCTCCCTGCAGTTCACTTCCCAACCAGCAGAGGTCTCCAATATCTCACAATTTAGCTGTGGTCATTCTTAATGTCTATTACCTCACACAGAAAGATTATTTATTATATTGAGCTCTTTCAGCTTGTGAGCTCAGAACTGCCATCTGCAGTGGGGCAGAGGTACTACTGACGGTCTCACTTTAAAATCAAATCCTTCATACACACATTTAATACATTATCATCTTGCCGTCAGCTGTCACAGTCCAGTGACCAAGATGTCACGCAAGAAGGAAGGTGATTTAAACCAAGGCAGATTGTCTGGGTATTTTCACGTCTCAACGTTACGCAATATGAGCCATGTTTTGAGGTCCGCAGAAAGACAGAAGTGCGCTAAGCGATCGTTCTCACTTTAGCAAAGCGATGGCTGACGACGACCCGTCCAATTGTTGTGTACGGAGCTTCCAGGATTAAAGCATCAACCGCAGAGCCTGACAGTAAAAAGCAAAACATAACATTTATGAGCTTGCGTACTTAAGTCAATGTCAAATTATTGCAATGCTAGTTAGTAGTAAGCTGTATTTTATCGCAGTGTGCATCAAATATAATAGAAATCGGTACTTGACAAAAAAAGCTAAATGTTACTGATCTGGTGTTACTTAATCTAAACCTTTGAATCTAAAGGCGAATGTTTTTCCTGTTGGTTAAACGCAGCTTAAGATATTTCTTTCTTATGAATGATGCTCCATATGGAATATTTACTGAATCAAAAACAGTGCCGCACTTTTATTTCACTTCTTAGCATTTCAATTGGTCTCGAAGTTGCAGCAGATAATTCTTGCAGCAAATTCATGAACATTCTTATCTGATATAGTGATAAAATACTGCTATTGACTATTTTAATTTATCAAGAGTCGAGACGGGATTGTATGTAGTCGTTCATGACTGTGATCCTTTGAAACTATCAGCTACAACAACAATTAAAAATAAATATTCGAAAAACACGTCAAGTCAATCTGAGAGGAAAAAGTGATTAATAAGCATTAAAAAAAAAAATACCAATAGAAATTAGAAGAATCAAACATATATAAAAATAAATAATACTGTAATAGAAGATATACAACAGTTTTCTTGGGACTTGCACCGTCCAAAAAAAGTTAAAAAAACAACTATTTTTATACATTGTGCAAATCTGTTAATGTGAAAATAAACACAAATTCAATTGGGAACTCACCTTGCTCTAATATTTTCACTGCAGTGTTTGTGGCCACCCTGTGCAAATAATGGAATATAAACTTTCTATTTCCATCCAATAATTTCATCTGACAAATAAAGAGATAAACTGACCCAGAGCCAAGCGAGTGTCCCCACAGACAGACCAGACTTCCTCTGCTGTGTCGCTTTACCCAGTGGTACAGGTAGAGGGCGTCACTGGTCAATCCGGCTTCACTGGGATCCCCAGTGGAGTCTCCAAAACCTCACGATACAAAAAAACACACAAAAAAAACCATACATTTGTGATTCTATTCATACAACACTTCAATTAAATGGTATTTACATTCCAGAAGACTCTATTCAACCTTTTGAATGATCAAATAAAGGTAATAATACAATTCAAATAAAACTCTAAACAATTCAGACAAAGTGACAGAAAATTATATATTATTCATATTATAATCGGCAAAGAAATATGTAAAACTACCAATAAATGAAAAAAATTTAATAATTAGATTTTTCCTTTCCAAATCAAAAATAGATGCTGTTTTTAATAATTCAATACATGAAGGGATAATACAATTAGGACATCTAAGTTATTAAAAAACAAACACACTAAAACATTTCCATCAGTGGCAAAATCTTTTTAACTGGATTTTGAGCTGCTAAATTAAACCCAACTATAAGAATATCATCACTAGTATTACCTCTGTAGTCCAAAGACAAAACGTGGTATCCAGCAGCACTCAAGATCTGTAACATGAAAAGTGCATGAAGAATATTTGACAGCTTAAAAACATTTGGGGGGGGGTGGGGGGGTGTTTCTGATAAAAAGCTTACCTTCACCAGTTGCACTCTGTTATTTTTTGCCCTGCAAAAAAAATAAAAAAATAAACAGCCACAATGAACACAGACGAACAAGTGGCTTTCAGTGACTCATTTATTCTGACCCACAAACCCTGGCATGCATTGTCCCCAGTGGATAAAACCAGAGGCCTCAGCAGTCATGTAATACCCACTAGACTCCATTAGGATCAATTCAAGGATCCCTACTCCGCTGCTCTCCATCCCACCTGGTCCCTATGTTTCCATGGAGATAGATAATAACAGGACGGTCATCTCCCAGAGTCTCCTGGTACCACTCGGGGCTTTTCCCGGCGGCCTCCTCCCATTGGCTGGCGGGGAGCGTATGCCTATGAGACACAAAGCCAGAAAGAAAGACCCAGCTAGACAAAACAAAAACATGCCAGTGTTTCACGCGACGCGTCTCGTTTTCCGAGTGGCTCTCGAGCGGCTGAATGAGTCCGGCGGCGTCCCCATTCGCCCCGCAGCCACCTGTGCAGAACACGCATGGGATATTTTCATGCAGGTTTCGTGGCCTACCACACTCCCACTGAGACGCCCTCCTCGGTGTCGAGGTAGAAGTTGCGTGTGAAGTTCAGCACGTCTTCAGGCCGGCCAAGATCCACCAGGAATGGAAACCTCACTGCGGACCAGATCACTCAAAGTAAGTACAGTTTTGTTGTTGTTTTTTTTTTTTTTTTACCTGATGTCAAAACATACTATTATTTGCGTCTGATTAAGAATCTCACTCTGCAATTTTCTAGTTTTTTGGGGAATGTTCATGCAATATTAACGCTGCTTTCTTTCTGCGTTAAATAAAAATGTAATAATGAAGTTTTAAAGCGATTTAATCTTTATCTATGTGTTTCTAATTTGATTTAAATTATTTTGACAGTCTGCGTTACATTTTTCAGAATGTTAATATGATAAAATTGCACTAGTGGGTCAACATTTCAACGACAAACAATTTTGTGATGTGCCTTTTTCCCCCAATAAATAAGTTGAGGGTAAAACTATTTATGTTTTTATTAACAAAAGACTCTCTGGTCCCATCGTCACTACACCAGAGGACGACAACACAAAGGGAAACACGCACTTAAAGCCAATTTGGAGTCTGCAACAAGGAACAAGGAAATCAATTTCAACATTTTTCAACTATTTAATTTGAGAACATGTTACAGACAAATGCATGGATTTGATCTAAACTATTCACTCAGTTATCCTGTATTAATTTTTTATTCTTGAGAATGAAAACATCAGTGCAAAAACTGACATCTTGATTTGTTTTCTCCTCATCATCCCTTTTTCACTGCTTATATAAAAACCCTAAATAACAATGAAAAAGCTGAGTGTTTTTTTTTTTTATGACAATATAAACTATTTTATATTGTTACGTTTTTCCTCAATGCCACAAAATCCTCAGTATCTTTACTTTCAGAGTTACTTTTTTGCACCCTTGCTGGTTGCAACCTACTTCATGTTGCGTTACATTTTCTAATGGGGGCTACTGTCAACAGCCCATTGTTTAACGTCATAATAGTGACGCACCGCTGTTATTGTGTGCAGCTGAGATGCCCATAGAAACGAGGTCAAACAAACTCTTATTTAGTCTGAATTTCAGACAGAAGATACAATATTGGGTCGAATCTTTAGACACTTCATGCCTGAACTACTATGATTGTAAATTCACTAAATCCAACATCTACTTTTTAATACGTTTTTAGATCTATGAGTATTATGTAGTGGGTGCATGACTTTTAGAAGACTAATAGTGTAAATGCAGCAAGTAACGGGGATCCCTACACGAAACAATAAATAATAAACACTACTGTTCTTTTTTTTAATCTAACTTATATGACAGTGTTTATATGGGTTTTATCATTCTACTTTTATTGTTGTTGTCTGTTTTATATATATATATATATATATATATATATATATATATATATATAGTGTTCATTGTTTTTATGTGGACTAAAGCAATAAAGAATGATTTGATGTCTATTTATGAATATAGCGCAACAGAATTTCAGACAAACTGAAGGTTTGCACTAAAAAAATACTTAATATTTCTATATACATAGTATTGCCTTATATTTCATTCACTTACAAGGATTTTTACTAAAACACGACACAGTAATGAAGGAGTTAAGTTTTGTGTTTTAGTGAAATTTAGACTATTTATGCACGATAGATAGATAGATAGATAGATAGATAGATAGATAGATAGATAGATAGATAGATAACTGACCCAGGTGAGCAAACACTACATGGTTGATGGTCCAGGGGAACAGGTAAAGCACCACGGGTACCGAGGCGTACGCGGTTATCAGGATTGAAATGAGCCTCTTCATCTCCGTTATTTTCCACTTTGCAGCCAAACAATCCGACCGTCTGTTTCTCCGCGTTTCAGTCTGAGAACAACAAGAGAAACGAGCCACACAAGGGTGGAAGAACAAGAAAAAAAAACAAAAAACCCGGTCAAGGTTCAGCTGATGTTTCTGGGCCAGAGACGATTCAAATTACAAGCGGAAGTGGGGAGACTCGTCCTCGCAGAAGTGGAAATAAACAGCAAATGTGTGCCTAAAAGAAAACCCATACGTGCGAAAAAAAAACGTCCGTAAAAAGTTAAAATAAACGCGACAGCAAATGTTTGTTGTAAGAATTGTTCTTACCTAAGAACGTCTCTTCAAAACCGAACGGACCCGGCTGACAGCCCGCAAGGCATCATGGGTATTGAAGTTTTTGTTTATTTATTGAATTTTTAGTTTGAAGAACCACAACTTGCTTGATTTCTGTGTGTTTTCTGTCAGTGTCCGATATAAACATAGATAATCAAAATATATCTCTGACATATGGGACATTTTGGGTGGGTTGAATCATGAATGATCTAGATTATCATTTTGGATGGATGGATGGATGGATGATGGATGGATGGCTTGATTTATAGATGATAGATGGAGTGATGGATGATGGCTCAAAGTCAAATTAACTTTATTAATACCCGGAGGTAGATTTTTTTTTTGTGCAGCAGAGAGGGCATCTGACAGTACATTCAGATATATTAAAACGCAGGACAGTAAAAGACAATAGGGACACAGAGATAGACGGGCACTCAAAGACTCACTGACAGGTTAAAGAGTGAATAAATCAATAAACAAATACATAGAAGGAGCCACAAAAATATCATTATGACAGCTTGTTGATAAAGTTAAAAAAGGAACAATAAATAGATAAGAAATCAGGTCGAAATTCATTGCGTAACAAAACCCAAGAGAAAGGTGCTTTCAAGTTTGATTTAAAAAGAAAATGGCTGCAGGAACAAAGCTGCTCCTGTAGCGGCTCGATGGCAGGAGCAGGAACTCTCCTGGATGGATGAATGGATGGATGGATAGGTTGATTTTTGGATGGATGAATGATGGATGGATGGAGGGATGGAAGGACTGATTAATGATGGATGGACAGATAAAGGATGAATGGATGAATGGATGAATGGATGAATGAATGATCGATGGATGGATGGATGAATGATCGATGGATGGAGGGAGGAATGGATGGATGGATAGATGTATGGAGGGAGGGATGGATGGATAGATAAAGGATGGCTGGATGGATGGATGGATGAATGGATGAATGGATGGATGGATGGATGATGATGAATGGATGGATGGATGGATGATGATGAATGGATGATGAATGGATGATGATGGATGGATGAATGGATGAATGGATGGATGGATGATGGATGGATGGATGGATGATGGATGATGGATGGATGGATGGATGGATGGATGGATGGATGGATGGATGGATGGATGGATGTATAAACATGACTTTAATTTTGAAACTTTCAAGGTAGTCAGATTCTTAGTTATTTTCTACAATCATACCGTATTTTCATTTAGAAATAAATTCAACCTATACATCTTTTTTTAATTAATTTCTTATATAAAAAATATATAAAAAAAGACTACAGGAAGTTGTGACACCACGTGCTCGTCTTGGTATGACCGTGTATGAAGGCGTTCATCATGAACTGGGCGGTGGGTGGCGCGCGCGGGGGGAGGGGGGGGGGGTGGTTGATGGGCGGTGACCCGGCCCGGGGCCACTCAGACTCTGTCACCGCCTCTTCCTCTCCCAACAACCGCGTTTCAAAATCCGCTTCCAGCCGCAGGAGGATGAGACACCAGCGGACACAAAGCGCCACGGAAAGGCTCACGGCAGCGGGGATCCAGGGGCGAAAGACCCGGGCAGAGTAGCGGCTTCATGCGGAGGATCTTTTCTCCTGATCCGAGAAGAACAAAACCCGGAGAAATGTTGAGAAGTTTGATTTAGAGGCGCTTCAAGAAAAAAACTGAAAAAAAAAACAAAACCCAACATCTGCAGATCTCAGTCGGACAAGGAGCGACTGTCGGCTAAGTTTGCAGACTTTGGGTGAGTTTCACTGTCAACCAGCAGCTTTCTGCAGATTTTCACTCTAAATGTTTCCTCTGCTCGGTTAACCTCGCTTTTCTACTGCTTGTTTAACGGCTGGAAAACCACATTTGTATCGAGTAAAACCTGTTTTCAAGCACATTCAGGAGGAATCAGTAACAAGTCTGATCGTATTTCCAGCAGATCACGTTTCATAAAGTCAGATTATGGTTATAAATTGTCAGATTTTCCAACATCAATGTATAATCTGATTTAAAAAATGTTGTAAACGCAGGAAAGCTATCTGTTAATCATTAGAACTGTGTATGCAAGACATTTATTGGGAATATACCGTTTTATATACAGTCAATAATGTTCATTTAAAGTTTTGTGCTTAAAACAGAACTTTATGTGAGATTATTTCATCTTTCTAACAATCCCTGGAAATAATCCCACTGCAACAGAGTATTTTCTACTATTAAGTTCCTGCTACATCACTCAGCTGGAATTGAAGAGTTTAGTCCAAATATGATTAGAGACAGAAATTATAAATGGAATTGGTTTATTTTCAAAACTATAACCTGTTTAAATGCATTTAGGCCACGAAGGACGAATAAGCAGGTTATTTCAACTGTGTTTCATCACAGAGAAAAAAACAACCAATTCTGTTAATAAAAATATTAATGTTTAAAGAAATAGTTATTTGGATCAGTGGTTCCCAAACTGGAAGTCCTCTGCATAGTCTTCTCTTGAGATTGTCAAAATCAGAGCCCCCCCCCCCCCCCCCCCCTTTTTTTAGGGAATATTCTGACAAAATGTTGAGATGAACTTTTCACATTTACACAATAAATTAAATGCTTTATATGTAAGTGTCTGTTTTCACTGTAAAGAAAATTTGACATCAGAGGGTGGCTTGCAAACCTTTCTTAGATTTCGTCTGTGGAAAAACTAAGAATCTTCCAGACACTGGTTATGATTTACAGATTAGAGTGATGCTATTACCCAGTTTGATATAATCTCATACAGTTTAGATTAGAATCCCAGTGATGTCTCTTTATCCATCCAGGAAGTTTACCTTGTTTGTTTAGATTGTTTCCCCGGAAAGTGCCTGTTGAGATTAAAGAAATGCATCGTGATAAGTGTCTTCTGCAGTATGTTGTATCTCTCAGATTGAGTATTTCTGATAATGGGACATTAACGTGACTTCAGACCAAAATCAATGATTGGTGACATATGTAGAGGAATGCAGGAGCTCCATAAGAAATATGGCCATTTCTACTTTTCCAAGGGGACATCTGCTGGTGATAATTGCCAGTATTACCAGTGAAAGCTTTGTCGGTGTCGGGATTAACCTTCTCCTTGTGACCTGCACTGGTGTGTGAATATTTGGCCTCAGCAGCTGCATATAGGGGCCACCAGCATAACTGGCTCAGTGTCTGTTTGCAGGAAGCAAAACAGTCTGGGAGACAACAAACCCAACATGTGATTAGAAAATCCAATCATGAGAGGGAACTTTTTATTTTATTTTTAATCAATTTTCCAACTGTTGCTTAAGTATAGTTTCTCATCCTGGTCCGGTTTCTTTAGAAATGTGTAAGATGTAAAAAAAAAAAAAAATCCGACTGAATGCCGAGCCATTATCTTTCCCCTGAAATGTGCAGATGTAGAATACTGATGTGTTTTTTGTGGAAAGCCTATTGTCCACGGTGAATGGGGACCCCGGGCGTGGAGTGTGTTGGGGGGGGGGGGGGGACACCTGGCCGGGCGCTTGGTGGGCTCGCGGAAGGCAGCTGGAAGAGCAAAGGGTCAGGCGGCACGACCACGCTCATTATTATGAACACAAATACTCCCCCCAAAGCTGAGGAGCTTCAGCTCATTAGATGTAGTGGCACGCTCTCGGTTCAGATCCTCGGGTCCGACACAGATGAGATGATGACATGCTTATAGGTGAACTAGTGAAACAGAAGCAAAGAAAAGTTCCCCCATATGTTGCCTAACTGCCAATTACCTTGTGACGCCCAGTACACTATGTAGATGAACAAATGTACATTTTGCCCCGACAATCTGCCTTAAGTGTCAAATTTAAGCCACGCCTCTGTTTGGGTTGCGGTGGCCCAGTCTGTCTGTCTGTTTTTAGAGTCTTGTTGGAAGCAAACCTGCTTTTCATCTAGACTCCAGTGCTGTGAATCGGCTACCACGAGCTTCAGCCATTCAATATTGAGTGACTCGGGACACCATCTGGTGGTGAGAACTTGTATTGCAAAACCAAACAGGCGGGGGCCATTTGGGAAAACTTGCTGAGTTTAGTTGATATACAAGCAGCGCGTCACGCAGTTGTGCTTTAGATTAGATCATGAATGTTTGATCCCTGCCTCAAGCTTTTTGGTGACAATCTTCATGTTCATAAAATCTGGGTTTCTGTTTTTCTGAAAATGTCATGACCCCTCCGTAGTTTTTTTTTTTTACACTTCAAAAAATAGTTTATTCATACAAGCATTTCAATTTTGAGATAAAAACAAAAATGTAGTGTGTGTGTGTGTGTAACTGATGCTGCCAGCCAGTCAATGTTGGCATCCTGCTCGCTGTAACCTTCTTAATTAGTCCCTGGCTTCTTGCTCCACTTGGTCCAGTGCCACCTTGTTGTATTTGCCCTTGGCCTTCATGATTGGCTGCAATATTAACATTTATGCTTTTATTTTAAATGTATATGTAGCCCAAATACTACATCTTTCCTTTTTATCTCCATAAAAATCTGTTGAAATAGATTAATTGTTTCACCCTCCACTTCTTCTTAGAAATTGAAAGTAAAAAAAAATAAACACACGTCTGACCCCCAGATTTGACCTGCTGTACACTATTTATATGTTCTATTTATGTATGTGCGTTTGCACAATTCCAGTTCTCCTCTTCTGTCTTATGAGTGAAACATCAGCAGTCCGAAGCATTGAAATAGACTCCTGCTCTGTGACGGACTGTTAATAACCGTGTCTGTTAATTTACCCGATTGTCTAATCGTTGTAATTGGATTAACCAAAGCCTGGGCCGCAAACGCCGCTGTGGCGGTGTTCTTGACGTCCCAGTCTGTGAGTCACGCTCTCAGATGAAGGTGCAGTCAGGAACCCATGCTGTTGAAGTAGATGCTTCCACTCAGCTTGTGAGTAAAGTTTGACTAGACTTCCTGAACTCTAAAGTAAATATATTTTTGCACCATGCATCCTTTTTGCCTGCTGTAACCTGGTTTGGTCACCCTGTGTTGACGTTTGGGCTTAAATGTCATGGAAAATGTGGCGTATTTACATTTATTAGGCGTTCCTATTCATCGGTATGTAAACATATTCGTAATCTCATACAATGGGTGTTGATCTTGTAATTGGTGATACTCCTATAAGGTAAATATTCAGTTCAGAGATCATACGCGAGAGATGTTTGGTCCTTCAGACACAATCGAGAGACTGTTCTTAAAATGAAATTCCTTTTAAAAAGAACAATAAAATCGGAAAATAGAGGAGAAAGTTATGAAGCTGGAGGAAAAATGGGTATTTAATTAAATATTGTACAAGTTAGGCATTAAAAAAATACAGTAAAATATAAATATCTCTGAATTAAAAGCAAATAGCCACTATTGAACATTTAACATCATGTTTCCCTCGGGGTTTTCTGAAAGAGGTGATTTAAAACACACTTGAGAACTAAATGTTTCTTATTACAACATGATTCTGTCCCGTAGCATCCGTGCTAATCGTCCCTTGGCTGAAACATTGGCTGCTTATATCGGAATCTTGTGTGCTTATCGGCTGGAACGATATATCTCCCTGCCAAAGACAGATGTCATAGGCATGGCCAAAGGGTTTGAACTCTTTTTTTTTTTTTTTTTTGTCTTTTCTTTTCTTTAAAAAGAAAAACAATGCATTTGTAAGTTTGAGCATTTTTCTGTTTATTGTCTCCCTGAACAATCAAATGGCTTTTCAGCTGTTGGTCTCTGACATGAAAGACGTCGATCGATCCAGTTCCTTCTCATTTCTTCTATTCCGTTCCAGGTCAGGAATGATTTTCTCTTTTGTCGTTGTTGCTTTCCCCAGGGCCGGTTGCTGTCCTGTGGGATGGGTGACGGCCAGGAGCAGGACCACTACGAGGAGCGCCTAAAGGAAGTCTTTAACAGTTTTGATGCCAGCGGCTGCGGCTCCCTGAGCCCGGAGGAGCTCTCTGAACTCTGCCTGTCTTTACACCTGGACGATGCCACGCCAACGCTGCTCCATGCTCTGCTGCAGAATCAGGACCAGCTCACTGCCAGGGTGGGTAGAACCCCTTCCCCAAACTGCTTTCATTCTGGCTTTTTACCGGCTGTATGGTGTCCACAGATGCACTGTGACACTTATTTCACATGTACTTCTGAATATTTAGCTACTTTATGAGTACGTGATGTATGTATGCTTGTTGTGTTTTGTGGCACTTGAGCAGACCACACACACACAAAAAATCTTCAGTTTTCACATTATTCAGTTGTTGAAAGAAATTAATCTGATTATGTTGGAAAGCCTGTTGTGGCGTATTTGAAAAAACAAATATGCCTTTGTGGGATGAGCATTTTGGATTTTTGCATAAGAAACATCAGTCAAATCTTCTCCGTAAATGCAAAATAGCTTCAAGCCAAAATTCTTATGGTATTTTGACCATTCAGACTGCTGTCACGCTACATTGCACAGAGTGAGTGCCGCTACGAGGTGCAGGTACTTACAAATCATACAAATGAAATGCCATAATATGACCCTGTTGCTATATTAAATAGTAGTTTGCGGAACTTATAGAGGTGAAACACTTGTTCACATTCTATTGCAAGCTCTTTCCCAACACGTGAACACCGGCCTCCTGTTTTGGCAAACAGTTACTTAAACTAACTTATTTTTTTTTACTTTTGCTTGTACCATATATCTAATGTAGTTAAATCTGCTTTTACAAGATTGTCACTTTCGCCTCACCTGATGTGCACGACAGTCGGGAGTGTTTTAGACGCCTCCGTTGATCTTCAGGTCTGGTCGCCCCCCAGCAGCCCTGTCCCTGACGTCTGTCGTCATGACAACCGAGCTGGCTAATCACCTCAAACGCGCACACATTTCTCTAAGAGTGCTTCATTTTCAAATCGCCGGTCACAACGAAGGACAAATACGCCTCGGTGTGTTTTAGTGTTGTTCAATCATTCACCCTCCGGCTTCGTGTTTCCACCTCCAAGTCTAAAAATGAGAGTATCCAGACGGCTCACCTCCACACTTTTGCACAAACTTTTTGTTTGTATATAAGCGTGTGAGCAGACGGGTGCCTATTGTTTTGCAATGTGGGGGTGAATTTCTAGCACGAGGGCCAGAGAACTGAAAAAAAAGCGAGAGCTCTCCCTCCCCCGCCAACCTACAGCCGCCAGTCCTAAAAAACACAAAGAAAATCACCATATCCAGGGTGAGCAGCTGTTGATTCTTGAAGTGTGACCTCCCTGAAACCCTCCTCCACCCACATGGCCTCCACCCGGCACGCTGGGAATTACGCCCCATCACAGGAATCCACTGTCGTCGTTCTTTTTAATATGTATTGCACACAAGGAATGTACCAGAGAGGAGAGGCCGACTCGCCATGATATGACAGAAATGTTTACGAGTCGGATCTGAAAAATGTAAAGGTGACGAGCTTCTTCTGTCGGAGTTCGCTGACCTTCTCTGAAGAGATAAAGCTCTCAGGATGTTTGTTTACCACTTTAGAAACCTTCTTAAATCCATGCAACATCTTTCTTTTCCTTATAATTTCCTTTTTTTGGGGTAAAGTTTTGCACGTCCTGTCTCTAATACTGCAAATACAAACATGCTGATTCTTGTGTGAGGCTTCAGGAGTGATGGGAAAAATAAATCTAGTGAATTTTATTATAATTTACAACCATTGTAGTTCTGCAGATGCAGTAGAAAAAACTAATATATAGCTTTCGTATTTCATAGAATTATACTTTAACATTTTCTTAACTTTCTTTATTTTGTATTGGTTTGTATTCATTATTTTGTTTATTACTTCATACTGATTCGCTTCTTTACCCCCTCTTGTTCTTGTTTATCTTTTACTCTTATTTTTTTTACCTCTTCATCATTTCGTTTACTCTTTACTCAATAACTTTCTTTTTGACTGAATTAAATCTTTACTCACTTTCTTTTACTCAATTACTTACGTATTCAATTAGTTTTTTTACTCCCCGATTCACTTAATTACTTCAATATCCCCAATTATTATTATTCTTTTTAATGTTGCTTTTGCACCTTTTTCTTCCACCTTCATTTTCTCTTACTTCCCATCGGCCTGATTGTTTCAGATTGTCGATTTTAAGAAACATTTTCCTTTAAAATTAATACACAAATGTCGCTCAGTTCTTCCTTGTAACTGTTGCAGGTCGACTTTGACCAGTTCAAGAATGCACTCATCCTGGTTCTGTCGTCGGCCGCGGCGCCGCCGCCTCCAGAGGAGCAGCGATCTTTGCCCGAACCAGGTAAAATCTCAATATTGTGACCGTTTTTTAAAAGAAGGTTTTTGTTTATTTCCTTTACCCAGATCGCTAAAGCGTAGACGGCGGCAGAAGCCGAGTAAGTGGAGCAACCTTCACGCTGATTCAGCTGTAAATTGACATACTGTGGATCAGTTTGGCTCAAAGCCAATTAACTGACAGCTGAACTCTTTGCACCGTCATGGTTTGACTGAGTTCGCTGGTCGTTAGGCAGGTTTGAATGACGCTGTATTTTGTAACGATGAGCTCCGATGGAGACATGAAGCTTAAAAAGGCAGGCAATGAAGTCCAGAGTCTGCTGTCAATATATGTGCACCAGTGAGTAGATTTTCCTCTGCTGACCTTTAGTTTAATGTTTAACTCAAACAAATAGGAACGTGTGGCTGCTTTTGGCAGCTTTGAGCCCGTTGTCATTTTAGAGAAGTGGCTATTTTAGGAGCTGTAGGTTTTGAAGGCTCAGGCGATGGTTAGTCACTGTCGTGTATTTAAATGTCGAGAGTTCTCCTTTCTGTCGAGAGATTCTATCAATCTTCCTCTGGAGGCAATCTGGAGGGCACATAATGGGGCAAATGCAGAGAGAAAGACGGTCTCACCTATAGGCAAAATAGAATTGTCAGTGAGAAACTCATGACTACTTATTTTTAGATGTGGTAAAAATAACTGGGTCTGTTTGGTTTTTTTTTGTGTGTCTTTTCAGAATCTCCTGAAATCCAACCAAAGTTCGTGAAAGGCAGTAAACGTTACGGCCGCCGCTCCACGCCGGAGTTCCTCGAGCCGGTGCCGGACTTGTCTGAAGTCGCGAGCAGGACGTCGGGCGACGAGAAGGATTTCGAGGACAACTGTGACTCAGCCGTTCCCAGGAAGCGAGAGGTAAGAGGCTGATGAATTCTCAGCGTCACTGAACCTCCAGACGCTCGGATGCCATTCTTATCGCCTCCTGTCCTTGCATGTAACCCCCCCCCCCCGCCCCCGCCCCCGCCAAGCGTGGCTTCCCTGGCAGCGGCGGCCGAGCGCCGGAGCGTTATTCGCGGCTAATCTGCTTAACGTAGCGCAGTGCAGGTCCTGAAGTGTAACATACCTGCACACTGACTCGGGATCCACAACACCCTGTTGGTTGCATAACAGCTCGGTGCTGTCTGTAAATAACACGGTGGACATAATTACTGGTTAATAAGCCTTGGGTAATGAGCACGTCAGCACTGTGTTGGTAAAGTGTCACATAATGTGTCCAATGTGAAGTTTAACTGATTGTATAAGCAAAGCGCTTTAGGATGCGAGTTTTCAGCGCATACAAAGAACATATTGTGGTGTTTTTACAAACTCCTGGGAAAGCTGGAAGCATTAGAATATGATTGATTGTGAGCTGAGGAAGAGTTGGAGTTAGAAATGCAGAAGTATTACTCATTAATATGTTTGCCATCTAAGTTTTGAACTATTTTGTGAGGTTTTGAAGCAGAGTTGTCAAACATGTAGCCTGTAGGCCAGAATCGGTGAAGGGTTCCCAAGATGAACTTGTAAAGTATAAAATAAGGACTTCCCAGTAGGGTAGCACTGTTCTAGTCAGATTAGAAGACAAAACCTAATAGCAGATTAATTTAACCTTCAGTTGTAAAGCCTAAGCCCCCGTTAAACCCGGCATTATGTATAATGAATGATTAGATAACGATCTCAAACTACTTGTGTCCATCTCATATCCTTCAAGTTAAACCTTACCACAGTAGCATTGAGATGGAAACAACATCTTGACTTAAATGCATTAAACAACTATACGGGGGTCAGTGGGTCGAGCAGATAGTCTTCTGTTTATGACGTCGGTGGTTCGATTCCCATCTCGGGTATCAAGTTTCCTTTGAGAACTTGTTGAATTGCCAAGTTGCTCCCAGAAAAGTAAAGCGTTTACACCAACAGGTAGGTGTGGCTAAAAAGCCACCACTCGCAGTCTTACTAAAGGTGCCAACTGTTGGATAACATCAAAATTTCCCTCCATTAAAAGAGTTTCAAATGGCATTAGAAGTGGCATTCTTTAGCAGGTGACGTGTTCAATTGCATTTTTTTTAAAGCGTTTGTTGTCTGGGACACTTGGATTTATATTGTGTCCAGAATTGTCAAAAATTGTGCAATGTCAACTTAAAATCTAAAGTATACATATCAATTCCTGACTGCCACAACAGGGGTTTCATCCCAGGTAGACGTTTCCCATTTAGACGCCTTATTATAATAAGTTAATTATTTGTAAAATTTCAGTGACCTAGGATGTATAGTAATATATTTTTGCACAGAAAGACACATAGTTTAAGTTCATTAGTTCATCGGGAGAAAGAAGTCGGAGAAATCATGACAGGGGAAAGAGAAAAAAAACTCTCCACCCGTTTCTGATGTCCGATGCAAACCTTCACAGAAAACACTAAAAACATATGTTTTATGTTATATTATTTATGTTCATACATATATATATATATATATATATATATATATACACACACATAATATTAGTGCTGTCAATCGATAAAAAAAGAACTAATTGCACAGTTTTCTGTAATTAATTGCGATTAATCGTATTTTATTTCTACTGAAGATTGAAGCTTGTAATGGATATATATTCAGAGAAAAGCACGGAATTAATGTCGGCTCAACACACACAGACTATATTTAAATTCAAAGATTATTCTTATAACGTCCTTTTAGCTTTGCGTGAAACTCTGTGAGAGAGAGAGAGAGAGAGAGAGAGAGAGAGAGAGAGAGAGAGAGAGAGAGAGAGAGAGAGAGAGAGAGAGAGAGAGAGAGAGAGAGAGAGGAGAGAGAGAGAGAGAGAGGAGAGAGAGAGAGAGAGAGAGAGAGAGAGAGAGAGAGAGAGAGAGAGAGAGAGAGAGAGAGAGAGAGAGAGAGAGAGAGAGAGAGAGAGAGAGAGAGAGAGAGAGAGAGAGAGAGAGAGAGAGAGAGAGAGAGAGATGTGCTGCTCTCTGCACCCATAGACGCTGCACATGCAGCTGCTCCAGTAAGGGAGTGTGTTGTAGTTTGCTTTGCAAGTTCTTCAATTTCCCTAAAACTGTGGAAGAAATGACCTGGTCTGAACATGCAATTCAAATCTGTGGGGAAAAAAAAGCGATTTAAGTTCAGGCATGATGCAGATCATCAGATTAATTGATAATCAATAGGATTTTCCAGAGTGAGAGGTGGTCTGCTTCTGGTCCTGCTGCGGTCGTCAGGCAGCAGGCTGATCTCTCACACTGATGGAGACTCCGTCCTGGATGAATGTGAAGGCTGCAGCCACACGAGCTGCGACAAAGGAAAGCCTGCGATTGTTCACCGTAAACGGTATAATGATGGTCAGTTCAGCTTGATGCCGGCTGGACGTGTTGATATTCGGCGCATTGTCTCGGACTCCGCCCCTCTGAAGTGTGTCTCCGTGTTGACTAATCTGCGCTGCCACAATGCGACAGTGTCCGGCCTTTTGGGACCAGCAGATGGGGCTGGGTCAGGAGGGAGGAGGAGGAGGTGCAGCTATGGGACAGAGGAACAATAAGCCCTGCTGCCCCCTCCCTCCAGGATGCCGACGCTCCATGTATCAAAACGCCACTGGCAGGATCCCATCTGCTCTTCATTCCCTCACTGCCAGCCTCCCAGACAATGGGACGGCCACGGCGGAGACCGTCTCCTCAATTATTGTAGTTTACAACAAGTTGAAATCTTAAAATGCGCTTGGAGAGGTTTTTGTGAATTTATTAAGAACCAAAAGAGTACTTTTTGATGATTTTAGTTGGAACTGGCGTGGAGAGAGTGTACATTTTTAAGCAAAGTGTACAGATCAGTTCAGTTTTGTTTAAAAATGAACCAGAATAAACTTGATATGTATCATGTTGCTTTCAAGTGGATTCCAGCATTTGCTGTTTTACTGAATTATATATATATATATATATATATATATATATATATATATATATATATATATATATATATATATATATACATACATAGATTAGTTTTTTCTAAATTAAAATGATGCTTAAAAATTGCACAAGGAGCTCATATATACTTGAAATAACTCAGTTGCTGATCCTTTTAAGCCTGATCTGTTAAGGTATTTAATGATTATAGATATGGGATTAACATGAGTCAGTTGCATAATGTGTAATGCTTATTGCTCCGTACCAAATGAATATGATTCATAAAAATAAATCGATCTTGGTGATTTTCGAACAAAAAGGCCCAAACTGTATTTTATCATTTTAATTTAAGTGTCTATGGTCTTCATATTTAAATGAATTAAAAACTAAAGAGCGCATCACAATGACTGATATTGACGATCTGAGGTGGAAAGAATATAGAAAATGTCCACTCATGCAGAATTATCTGCACATTGATTACATTTTATAAAGTTAAGTCTTTTCAAAAACTACTCAAAACATTAGGTACTTATAAATTCCATTAAATGTTATTGTTAACTCAAATTCTGCTCTGTCTGTACATTTAAGGCACATTTTATCACACAAATTAAAGTACCTAGACTTTACACAATGGAAATTTGTTTGAACAAATGTCCAACTGAAGAGATTGAATGACGTTGTGGGTGTATTTATTCAATAATCTATTATAAAAGTAGTAAATTACTAGATTTATTCAGGATGAGCCTATTACTTGAAAAAATACTGAAATGTACACACCCCAAAACTTCACTTGATTATAACCTTAACCTGTGGATTTGTAATTTTTTGCTTCCTTGATTGATTTTTATGAGTTTTGATTTATTCATTCTTTGCTGCACAAGTTACAACTATAAAGAATAGCCACAGAAAAGTTGAGCTTTTTATAAGCTATGAATCCCTCAAGCTGTTAGGATAACACCTTTTATAATTAATTCTAGAGAAGTCCAGCACTCAATCATATGCAAAGTTCCCACAAATCAGATGCTTTAGAGTGGAGAATAGTGTGTCTGCCTGGGACACTTATTTATTTATTTTTTATTGTCAATAATTCTCTAATAGAGAACCAGAATATGTTTAAACACACAGCTGACCCTCGCATTGTTCTCACTGTTCTAGTTTTAAGATTATTCTAATCAGATCCATTAGAACTGTACGAATTCGAACCGTTTCGTCACAATATTTTCACTCCCCATCTCGTTTCCTGCCCCCCGCAGCGCTGGAACGGTTACGACGCGGCCACAGAGGAGTATGAAGCCGAAGGTGAGTCTGACTTTTGTCCAGAGGCGTCATTTCTTTCACAGTGACTCGTCCTCTGACATCCGTCTGTGCCGTCGTGTGCAGGTCAGCTGCATCTGTGGAACCCCGACGAGCCGAGCACGCCGCGGGGCTCCGTCGCTCCGCCGTCGGCCCGGTTGGAGGAAAGCCTGCGCGACGCCTGCGAGGAGTTGTCGATAATGTGGGACGGCTGCGCCGGACACAATGAACTGCTCGCTCTGTGTGAACACTTGGGCCTGGAGGTTTGTTGAACCACTTTCACCACTTCACCGACAGTTTTAACAATTGCAGATCTATAAAATCCGCTCTCGTTCTCAGATCAACGGAGACGTTCTCCTGAGCCTCACCGGCGACGGAGCCATGAACGTTCAGGACTTTGTTTCCAGGGTTGTGAACCACAACAAACCCCCGACGCCGTCTGCCTCCACTCCCTACAGGCAGCTGAAACGGCTTCACTCCACTCAGGTTCGCCGTGTGTTTACTGTTCCCTGCCAGGTTACCAGATCCTGACTCCATTTCCACTTCAAACAAACAAGGGCAAATGGCATGACGCACACATTTCTTTGCTTCATGCATGTGAGGACATGCCCTTATTGCTTTAGAATTTAACATTTTGTTGTACCCGTTGTTTCATTTCCCTATTTTCTTTATCGATCCTGTCATCAAAGCACTGCACATTGATCATCACTGTTATCATGGTTGTTGTAAAGTCGGTCTTTTCTTCCCGCAGCCCTTCGATGAGGGAGGCCGGAGGATAGCGACACCCTCTGCTTTAACCAGCAGCATCGGCATGCGTCTCTTCTCCACCCTTGACGACGGCAGCGGTTTCACTCCAGCCGAATACATCCTGGACGCTTGGGTAGAGGAGGGAATAGAAAACAGCGCCGAGATCCTGCAGGTACTACAGGGAGGTTTCTACCCTAATGTCTTACAGTTGTACATTTATTAACAGACAATTTGAAAAATATCATGCAGCAAGTTTGTGTGTAAAAATTCTGAGTGGCAGTAGTGAGTCTGGTTGTGTCAGTTTTTTTTGCTATATGACACACCGTACCACCTTGTGGTACGAACAGGTAGTACAAGATAAATCCATGGATAACTTTTTCCCGTCCGTCAAATTAATTAGCAACGTTCTGATGACTATTTAAGGGTGTTTTTGACAAAAAAATACTACAAAAATAAGACTGCTAATACAGTTCAGTGATCTATAGGGAGTTACTTTTAATATGCACAATTTATTTCTCATTTTCACTTATCACCCTGCTTGCGATCAGTAACTCGCGCTTTTCTCGATGAAAATGATGAAACTGCACAGAACACACTGTCATCGTATTTGTCTGTTTGTGTTGTAAATCAAGCTTGATGATATAATAGAACTCAGAATGAAATATTATTTGAGATATTTTTACTTTTCACAGTGCGAAGCTAAGTTTTGGTTTTGAGCTATTAAGAAAATAAAAAGTCTTTTTCTAATCCCTAAAAAATTAATTCAGTAACAATAACTTATTTTTATCATTTAAAAAAATAAATCAAGTTTTTTTTATAGTGAAATTAAAGAACTAAAATTAATAAAACATTTAAATTGAACATAATATCCTAAATACAGACAAAATGTTGGGGGAAAAAACATAAATCAACCAACTGTATATCTATCTCTTGGTGAGTGAGCGTGTGTGTTGCTGATATATTGATCAATTATTGTTGTTTTTGTATTAAATCTTTCGCAGGCATTGAACTTTGATCTGGATGGAAAGCTGAGTCTTGGCGACCTCACCATGGCGCTTGAAAACGAGCTGCTTGTCACTAAGAACGGGGTTCACCAAGCGGCTCTGGCGAGCTTCAAAGCTGAGATCAGACATCTGCTGTGAGTAAACTCACTAACTTAAGGCTAAACGTTTTAACCTTTAAAACATTTTCACTTTTTGTTGTTGTCTGTGTTTTATTTCTTCATATGGCTGTTTGTATAACTGGTTGGTGTTTTTTTTGTTTTTTCCTCCTTCTGGTCAGGGAGCGTGTGGACCGAGAAATCAGGGAGAAAGAGAAAATCCGATCAGACCTTGAAAAAGCGGAGAGACTGAAAACGCAGTTTGCCACTGAGGTGGATGAGCATCACTCTGCAATCGAGCACATGAACAACCTCAACCTCAGGTTATTTATCCTTCTCTAGATTCTAGGGATTGAAATCTCAACCATTCCTAAACTCCGGTCAATCGTTTCACATAATGATTGTACATATTAATCTGCATCACCGTGTCTCTGCAGGAAGCTTGAGCAGGAGCACAAGGAGAAGCTGGCGGCGGTGCGGTCCGAGCTGATGAAGGAGATGGACCAGATCCAGCAGCAGGCGGGCCTGCAGCGCGAGGAGCTGGAGGCGGAGATCGAGAAGATCCGGGAGGATGAATCCTTTCTCCGAGACCACCTCTCCATCTCGGTGAAGGTACCAAACAACTTTCTAGTCTTGCTTTTATTGTGTTTGATCATTTGAAGCTTTTACGGTTGTTTCACATTTGTTAGTGCAGATTTGGCGTTGACCTTAATGTGCATGACACAATGTGAGGTGCACATTCACACACACACGCTCTGATGGGGCGTTTCCATGAGTACAGAGCAAGAAAACATTAAGGCGTCATGTTTCCATGACAACATGGAAGGTGTCATGTTTCCATGACAACAGAGCCTGATGACATGGAAGGTGTCCTGTTTCCTTGACCCAATGCACGATGCCATCAGGAGTATCATGTTTCCATGACGACTTGGAGAGCACCGTGACAATGGTTTCCTCTGATTTCCTTGATATTTTTTTTAAACTTTACATGTTTTCACAACACGTAAAAAACATTTCTCTTCATATATCACATGAACTGTGTACAAAGTGTGTGCTTTTGTTGAAATAAATGAAAAATGTTTTGAATGTTGTGTATTTTCAGGAGAACAGGCGTATGGAAATGGAGTTGCTGGACAGCACTGAAAAACTTGTGGAAGCACAAAGTCAAATTTCCAAACTCCAGACGAATTTAGACAACATTAGGAAAGACAAGGTACTAAGAGCTTTCATGAAACCACAAACATTTTCTTAGTTCTTGCTATAAATGTTTTGACTTTCTGTGTAGCTATCACTGTGTTTCTTTTGTCTTATTACATTTTGGTTCCATGCTCATGACCTTCAAACTCTCTTCTTGTCATGCAGTTTGGTGACCTGGACCCCGGCAGTGTCGACTTCCTTCTCCAAGAAGAACGAATCAAACAGCTCCGCCGTGGCTACGAAGCACAGTGCAGGGTAACTGTGGCTCAATCTTTAAAAGAGCTTCATACTGTAATCTAATTACATGTTTAATTCTGTGTAATATACTTGTTTTAAACACGTTTTTGTGAGGTGGCTCAACACTGACAAACAGTGAAATGGACTTAAACCATTGTGAGACAGAAGCAGAGGGAAGATAGAACCTTTTTAAAGTTACAAATATTTGTGCTTTGAGTGATAAAATTGGCTATTAATTACATACATTGATAAATTGCCTGTTTTTTGTTTCTGTGTTTAGGAGCTGCAGGATCGTATCGACGAGCTGCAGTCGGAGTTGCAGGAGTTTCACAGTCTCGGTCGAGCTCATCAGTCCTGCCAGAAGCCTCTCTCCGAGGAGCTGGAGAGTAAAAGTCCCGGCATGGAGTCGGACCCAGGTGAGCTTAATGAGTTCCTTCAAATACACAAACAAATAAAAGTATTGATGCGATCTCCAGAGGGCTCGTTATCGGACTCGCACCACGTTTGTTCTACTGACCGTCCTCTCTGCAGGCATCGGCGCTGAGGAGGTCCAGCCCTTCAGCATGAGCCTGGAGGCAGAGATGATGCTGGAGCAGCTGAAGGAGCAGCACCTCCAGGAGATGGAGGATTTACGAAACCAGCTGGAAAGCAAGGCGAGTCTAGTGGAACCACGATTTTTCTATTCTTTTTTTAAAGGTGTAGTGAAACTGTGCAGTTTTAGAGGGCAAAAGTTTGGCTGTTGTAACATAAAGTGAGCTTCTTACTCTTCATCTTCTTCCTCTTGGCTCTTTATTGTTTTATCCATTTTCTCTTATTGTTCTATGGAATCTTTGTAACATTTTTCATAATATTGATGAGGTTTATGTAATAGCAGAAATTTAATAAGAATGTATTAAATGAAAGTGTAATAACTGTTAACAGTATAAATGTTCATGTGTTTAGCAGCAGCTGTAAAGTGCTTTATCTTGGCGTGTCCTTGAATGCACCCTTTTTGTTTTGATAAATCCCTGCAGATCAGCGAATTTGAGAAGATGGTAGAAAAGCAGAGGTCGACTCACGAGGACCAGAAGGCCGCCTTGTCCCTCCAGTACCAGCAGGAGGTCCAGGCCCTGCAGAAGGAGATGGCCAGCGTCCAAACCCACGCACAGGAGCTCCAGAGCCAGCTGGGTCAGGCCGAACAGGAGCAGCGACGCCTGGAGCGACGGCAGGCGGAGGAGAGGGAGGAGCTGGAGAACCTGCAGGAAGAAGAAGTGGGAAACCTCAGGCAGCAGCTGCTGGAGGCCCACCACTTCGCCGCAGACCTGGAGGAGCAGCTGAAAACTCTGGAAACGCAGCAGGCTGAGACGGATGAAGATCTTCACGCTGAGATGGAAAAACTGGGAGAGAAACATGTCGCAGAGGTCGGGAACCTAAAAGATGAACACGCAGAGCAGCTGGAAGCCAGACTGTTGGAGCAGAGAACGGAGTTGCAGGAGGAGAAGGTCAGGCTAGAGCAGAGTCTGTTAGATGGTTGGGAAAAAGAGAAGAAAGTGTTACAGGAGAGCCATGAAGGGAAAATAGAGGAGTTGAAGTCGAGGTTTGAGGAGGAGCGCAACGAAGTCGTGAAGAATCTGACGGAGCAGTGGCAGAGAGAGAGGGTCCAGCTGGACGAGCAGAATAGCGAGTCTCTGCAGGTGTTGCTGGAGGAGGAGATGCTGAGACTGGTCCGGGACCAGGAGGAGAAGCAGAGCAGGCTGAAGGGGCAGTGGGAGCAGGAACGAGCTCGGCTTCAGGAGCAGCAGGAGGAGGCTCTGCTCGAGAGGCTTCGAGGGGAGCGCTTACACTTTGAGCAGCGGGACAAGAAGCTGAGGGAGGAGTGGGAGACGGAAAGGCTACAGCTGGAGGAGGACTATGAAGGGATGATCCAGGGCCGGCTGAACGAGGAGAGGGAAAAGCTTGAGACTGAACGGGAGGAGGAGGATAGGAGGGTCGACAGGTTGATGGCAGACGAGAGGGACCGCCTGGAGCAGCGTCATCGAGAGGCCGTGAAGGAGCTGACGGCGAAGCACGCCGAGGAGAGGGACTCACTGAGCGCCGCGCTGGACAAACTACGAGACGACGTCGCTCGGGAGAGGTGGGTTTTTACCTCATTGTTATTAGAACGGTTACATTCCACTGCAGTTGTGGTGTTTTAAGGAGCAAAGTCTAGAAAATCCTCACAAATGAATGCAAATGGAACATTTCCTTCTTGAGTCAATTGAGGGTCGTTGGGATCTGACTGTGCTGAAGGGGGGGTTATGGGAGAAAAACTGTAGTACTCATGCAGAGGGAGAACATGCAGACTCGACACAGAAAGCACCCTGCATGATATCAAACTGGGGTCTTCTCAATGAGTGGCTGGATTAGATTGTGCTTGTGTGTTAACATGACCCAAAATGACCACTACCAAAGGTTTAGCTACAAAAATGGGACATCATGGCCACTGAAGACAGCATTACTAAAAACAAAGCACAGAAACGATACCGTTTTGTAGACATAGTCAAGAAAAAGATACCATTTCTATGAATGTAGTGCATCATTATGTTTTGGCCATCTGAAAAAAAACCCATGCAGAACAAAATAGCTGTCCTACTGTAAAACATAGTGGCGGTATCATCATGCTTTTGAGTTACATTGCTGCATACAGTATTACAATATATCATGCAATTACAGAGACATTTTCAAAATGAATATGTGAATTTGTAATTCCTGACCTGAAATCCCTTGAAGATGACAAGGTTCTTTTGTTTGTCTGTTTTTTGTTTTTTCTTTGGTTAAAAAAATTTGTTTTAAATGGAATTATCAGAATATTTTGACAAAATTGATTGATTTGCATCTATTTCTGAGGAGCATGGTGAGTGCCAGTAATTAAAATATAAAAAATTAAGATTGTATTCCTAAGGCTTGTGGGGCAATTGTTGTTCTTGAGGATATCTTCAATCTTACATTAACAAATGTTCAGCGCTGTTTGTGTAACCATCATTGAATAACCATGTGCAGGAAGGAAATCGAGATCAGCTTCAACCAGAGAATCAGAGAAGTGGAAAATCGTTTCTCGGGCGATCAGGAATCTGTCGCGGATCGTTTTCAAGCGGATGTTTTAAAACTTGAACAGCACTACCAGAGTGAGCTGAGAGCGCTCTCCGACAGCCACGGTGCACAGCAGAGCCACTGGGAGGACCAGATGCAGAAAGATCTCGAGAGCCTCGATGAGCAGAGAAAGGTGATGGAGGAGGCCGTGGAGCGGGAGAGAGAGAGGCTGAATCGGGACTGGACCGAAGAACGACGGGAGCTGGAAAATGTCCACAGTGAAGAAATGGAGGCACTGATGTTGGCGAACAAGCAGCTGCAGAACGAGCTGGATGAGATGGTCGGCAAGGCCCAGACCAAAGAAATCGAGCTCAGCAGGCAGTTGAACGATCTTCACTCCAGGCTTCAGGAAAGTCTGAAAACCAAACACGATCTTCTTTCCCAGTCGGAGGACAAAGCCCTTCAGATTGAGCTCTTGTTGAATCAAACCGTGGAGGATTTCAAACAGGAAAGAGCAGAGCTGCAGAACAACAACTCTGAGCTGGAGGCCAAATACAAGGAGGCGCTTTCCCTCTCCGAGAGGCAGATCGTGGAGAGGATAGGACTGTTAACTGAGCGCGACGATTTGAGGATGAAGATCGAAGAACTGGAGATGCTCCTGAAACAGGCTGCAGGGGACTTCGAGCAGGAGAGGAACGAACTGCAGGAGAATCTCACCGTTCTTGAGAAGATGCTGAAAGACACTCAGGAGATCGACGTAGAGGAGCTTAAAGCAGAGAGAGATATGCTGAGAATGAAGGTTGAAGAACTCGAGGTTTGGCCCAAAGAATTGAATTACAACACCGAAGATGGTGTTTCTACGTCTGGTGGAGCAAATTTAATTCAGGTTGAGCAAGAGGAAGACGCAAGAACTCGAGCAGAAGAGGAAGATGGTGAAAGTGGAGAATATGTTTATGAGCAGGAGAGCAGGGAACCTCAGGAGACTCTATCACTTCTTGCGAAAATGTTAGAAGAAATAGATGGAGAGGAGCTCGGGGCGGAGAGAGAGGTTCAGCTCAAAGAGGTTTCAGATTTTGCACAAACAGTTGAGATGGAAGAATTTATGGAATCAAATTCAAAAGAAAGGATGCAGCACACTGAAAATGACGGTTCTTTGTCTGGAGAGCCAAATCTTCTTCAGGTTCAAAGTGAAGGAGAAGCTGATGCAGTACATGATGATGATGATATTGGCGAAAATGTAGATGAAGACGGTTCTATTGACGGCGATGACCGAACAGAGCAGGATGAGACGAAGAAACAAGATAAAGCTGCTCTGCAAACGGAGACTCGTGACCTACACCCTGAAAATGCTGCGCTTTCTCCCGGACGACCCGACCTCCAAGTCGATGTTGTTCCCGATCACCGGCTCCGATCTTCAACCCCCGAGCGAACCTATCTTTGTCATGAAACCTGTGAATGGACTCCCAGTGAAAACCACAACCCAGATCCTCCAGAATCATATTTAAAAAAAACAAATGAAGCCTTCGGTTTGGAGATGCAGCAGGACCTTTTCTCTTTGCTCGGGGCGTTCGCCGACCCTGAGAATAAAATCCTCCTCCAATCGTGTAAGGAGAAGAGCAGACCTCAAGATGCCGCCGCTGTGGGTTGTGGGAGCTCTTTCCAGGAGGATGAGCTGCATCATGAGGTTTTGGTTGATCCGTTATCGCTGGAGGAGACGGGTGAACTCGATGAACCGTCTCTGGAGGATCCACAGGTTGACTGTTTACCAGAGAAGTCTCACGGCAGCAGAAAGGCGCTCGCTTCAATTTCAGAATGTGAACGTTTAGCCACAGAAATAAGGCACGAATGTGCACATGATCGCATGGACTCGGACGGCGGACACAAAGAGTGCTCTCTTCTGGAACTACAACCCCTGCTCACCTCCACCACGGAGGAGAACTTCCTCCTGCACGAGAAGATTTCTCTGCTTCAGCAGAAGACGGAAATACTCGAGCATCTGCTCGCTCACAACGCCGAAAAGATCAAAACGGGCCGCCAAGCTTTGGAGGAAAACTACAGCCTCAAAGTAAAAATGCTGCTTCTGATGGAGCTCGTCAAAGAGATGGAGGCGAAGGCCTTGAAAACGACGGACCTCCAGATCAGGTACGAGGACTGCGTGTGCGAGAACGCCAAACTCAAGGACCAAAACGCTGAACTGGAGAAGAGGGTTTGGATCCTGGAGGGCGGGATGAACATATTCCACGGCTTCCGAGACGGACAGGGTTCGCTTGTGGACGAGGTCGACAGGATGAGGGAGGAAAACGCGCAGCTGTCGGAGCTGTTCGTGAAGCGGGGCGGGATCGTCTCGGAGAGCCCTGCCGACGGGGCCTTCCCGGATCCAGACGGCGAGCTGGAGGTGGAGGTGGAGGTGAAGGCGCAGGCGGCGGCCGACCTGGAGGACTGCTGTTTGGAGTTTGAGAAACAGAACAGCGAACTCCGTCGAGCCATCACTGACCTGCAGGACAAGTCTCAGACGCTAAACGAAACCACACAGGCTCATAGGTAACGTGGAGAAGAGTAGGACCCCCAACCCTGTGTGACCTCCGGTGACCTCCGCTGCCCCGCCCCTCTGTGCCTTGATGGACTCCTCCTCCTGTTGTTCTTGTAGTTCCACCTGTGGTGAAAACGCTCCTTGACCTGCTTTGGACCTTGTAGATCACCATTGAGTGTTTGGTTTTTCCATATCTAGCAATGTGGTTGCCCTTCTAACTCCTGTTTCTATGGTAAATATCTTTAATTTAACATGCACTGCAAAAACCCAAAGCTCTTTATCAAGAATGCAGTGATATATAATGACTTGTTTTCTTTTGACTCTGCAGCTTAAAATTAAAATAAGTTTTTAGTAATTAAAACAAAAGCCTACATGAAGATTAGCTCAGCCTTTTACAGGGCGAAGAAAGAGACTCAAAAACATATAGAAATTAACATTTTATTGAATGAGAATAAATTATTCTCAAAATAGGATTTAATAGAACGCCTGTGTGTATGTTTACCACAAATCACCTTGGATTGTATGAATATTACTGTTAATGTGGAGGCTGGTATGTGGGCTCTCCATTTTTTTAAAAAGATATGTACAGTTATAGCAATCGTCAAACAACATGTATGATAATAATGACATTGCCTGATACAATTCATGATGTTTATTAAAAGCAGGATTCAAAAACATAAAATTGTTTCATTTGAAGATGCAGAGTCGAAAAGAACGATCCGAAAATCTCAGCAAAATGTTTTTTGTTGAGCTTGACACGACATTTCGACACTCACCCGTCACGATTTTGGGTTTTTGCAGGTTTGTCGGACCGGTTTGTGCGTTTTTTTCCTAACTGGTGTCGTCTGTTGGCAGATCTGAAGTCGGTCGTCTCGCTGAAGAAAACGTCGTCCTCAGGCAGAGAATCGCTGCACTGAAGGTGGAGGACTTGAAAGACGTCCAGGAGGCATTAACGTGAGAAACAATGAATTTATGCCGCCGTGCTGTAAAAATCTGCTTTTTTTTCTATTTTGAAAGTACTGGAAAACTCGTGTTATAACTTGAACAGGCACTCGGTAGAGCGCGTACCTTCGCCAACGCCAAATTTGTTTGTTGAACTGAGATAGCATCGCAAGCATGTTCTGTCATTACAGGCAAACTTTGGAACACTTGAATAAAGAGAAGTTTGGAGCTCAAAAAGCGGCTGAATCTTTCCAGAAACAGGTAATCTGTGAACAAAGTCATAGAAACAATCTTATCAGTTTCTTATTACGGTATTATGGTTGTTCTGAAGCACAAGTTCAGAGTTCATCCCCTTTTCTCTGCAGATCTCGGAGCTCCGCCTGCAGAACCAGCTGCTCCACGATGACAACAGGATGCTGTTGGAGAAGAATGCCCGAAACGCTTCCGACGTGGAGACCCTGCAGCAGCAGCTGGACGAGCTGACGGAGGATGGCCAGAGGAGGGAGCTGTTCCCCGCCGAGGAGAGAAACGAGGTGAGTGCCTGATAACGTCCGACGGGTTTACTGTGGTGATGGTGGTAGTCGTAGCAGGTAGTTAACTGGTGGCCGTTCTGTGTTAGCTGGCGGCTTGTGTGTCGGCTCTGGAAGCAGAGTTGACCAAAGCTCTGGAGGACACTGCACAGCTGGAGGAGAGGAACATCCAGCTGTCACAAAAGCTCTCCGAGTCCAGAGGGAAGGTGAGCGTCTTCGCTTGGACACGAAATTAATAACTCCTCCAAAATATGTTCTAATCAAGACGTAATAAAAGCATTGCACAAATATATAATATGGCTTTACAAAGAGGCTGGATTACAGCTATGACTGTATTCTGCCCCCAGTGGACAAATTAGGAATAGCAGTGTTGATCTATTTTTATTTCTTGGCTTTAGTTGTGATGGGGTTATTTGGGGGGTTTTTCTTCCAGGCCGTGGAGGTGGACTCGATGGAGGTTCAGCTCAGTCGTCTTGTGGAGGAGCGGGAGAGTGTGGAAAAGGAAACGCTCGGCCTCAGAAACGAGCTCGCCAAAGCTCAGGAGAAAGTAACCAACCAAACTCTCACTTTTGGGTTGAATAATTGAAGAGCAGCTTTGGGGAAAATGCTTTTTTTTCTTTTTTACTATTGTGATACTTCAAAGCACTTTAAATTTGTCATATTATTTATATTAAAATTACTATTAGGCTCAGTCACTTTTGTTTTGAAAAGAGTGAAAAACTCTTTCAGAGCAGCTTTGATATGAATTAATTGAAAACCACTTCAACTACAAGTACTAATGATACTACTGCTACTACAACTGCTACTATATGACGACTATACTACAATTACTACTGCTACAACTTCTGCAACTATGTTACTACTTCTACAAGTACTGCAACAAGGACTACTGCAACTTCTACTATGACTACTACATCTCCTTGTAGTCCTACTGCTACTGCTAGTGCGAGTTTACTAAATCTACTAATAGAACAACCACTCTAGTTATGCTCCTGCCACTACTACTGCTAAGTGTACAAGTGTTACTACTACTACTGGTACTCTTGCTACTAGTACTACTACTGCTACTGCTCATACAAGTTTGAATACCACTATTGCTGCTTTTATTGATAGTACTGCTGCTGCAAGTGTTGTCGCACTACCACTATTACTACTACTACTCTTACTGATGGTAGCAATTAATACCACTGATAGCCTTATTAGACATTGCTTGTACTAGTATTTCTACTCCCACTTCTACCAATACTTGTACCAACCTTAACTTCTGATTTAAAACCCTGATAGATAAATATATATGTATATATATATATGTATATATATATTTATGTGTGTGTGTGTGTGTGTATATATATATATACGTATATATCTATATGTGTGTGTGTGTGTGTGTGTGTGTGTGTGTGTGTGTGTGTGTGTGTGTGTGTGTGTGTGTGTGTGTGTGTGTGTGTGTGTGTGTGTGTGTGTGTGTGTGTGTGTGTGTGTGTGTGTGTGTGTGTGTGTGTGTGTGTGTGTGTGTGTGTGTGTGTGTAAATAGTCAACAAGATATACAGAACCATCAGGGATTGTATAATTTCACATTATCGACATTTATACGATTAAAATTTCAAAACCAACTAAAGGGAAGTTTCAAAGAAAAACAAGCCAGTTGAAATAAAGTAATTACAATTATTTTTTTAAGCTATAACTTTTAAATTCCTGCTTTTCAGTGATGCGCAACGCTGAATGCACTTTGTTTCCTTTCCAGGTGAAGTCGGCAGACGAGAGTCTCCAGTGTGTGAACCGCCACAGCGCTCGTCTGAAGTCGGACCTGCGCGTCGTGCAGCAGGAGAAGGATTCCCTCAAGCGCGAACTGGCAGCGCTGCACAAGCAGCTGCAGAACTCCAACGACAAGGTCCCACTTCTTTTAGAAAAGTTTTGTCTCGCGTGTCGCAGCTGCAGAGCGAGGACGCCGAGTGTGACGCCGCCCCTCTGTTCATCCTAGAACCGCGTCCTGGAGATGGCGCTGCATTCGAGCGGGCTGCAGAATCAGAGCAAGAGGCTGTACCGAGACGAGATGTCGCGGCTGATGGAGCAGGAGCAGCAGCTGCTGAGGCAGGAGAACGACCGGCTGCAGGCCGAGGTGCGCGGCGTCAAGGGCGACCTCGTCCAGTCCCGAGAGAAGGTGCCCGGAGGCTTTCAGCGATACTTGCAATATAACCTTAAAAAGACATGGTAATTAGTGTCCCTGCTTTGTCTTGCCGTTACGAATCGTCCGCTTTGTGTGCGCAGGCCCGTCAGCTGGACGCTACCATCCTGTCCCTGAAGCAGCACAAACAGCAGAGTCAGTCGTCTCTGGTGAAGACGCTGGAGCAGGAGAACGTCTCTCTGAAGCAGGAGCTGGAAGCACGGCGGGAGCTGAACAAGGTAGAAACGGCTCTCATGATTCGGCCAGTTGGCTTCAGTATGCAGTTTTTTAAAAAGAGCTTTGTTTTCAGAGCTGTGAGGCTGGACAGAGACACACGGAGCTGGAAAGCCTTCAGCAGGAGAACGAGGCGCTCAAGGCCCAAATGGCTCGACTGTCCACGCAGCTGCTCGAGGTCGGCCGCCGGAACAATCCGTCTCTTTTTCTTTACAATAAAATTCCTTCTTCCTTTAGTTCGGTTATATAATTTTCCATTTTTTCTTTCAAGACGTTTCAGGCCCAGCTCGTCGGACTTCTGCCCCCGTCGCCTCACAGGATCCCCCGCGGGCAGCACCGCGGTGAGGATCCAGACAACGTGCAGGTACAGTCCACTTTTAATCATTCCTGCTCGGGTTTAAATCACCAGTTGATCATACAAGAGGAAAATGAGAAATGCATTTTTATTTTTTGCAATTTGCTTGTGGAACTTGAGAACTTAATAGTGAGCTACAAATCTCAAGACTTGGCACTTTTTTTTTTTTCCATTATTACGTTCATTTCCTGCCATTTCTTTTCTTTCAGTGCCATAACTGTTTGTTTTGGTGTCGTGGTTTTTTTTTGCCGTCACACCGTTTTCATCATTACGCCAACCCGATAAATCAGGGGTGTCAAACATAAGGCCCGTGGGCCAAACCGGAACACAAGAGGCTCCAATCCGGCCTGCAGAACCACTAAGAAAATTATGTAAAAAAAAAAAATAATTTTATTAACTTTTTTTCGGGGGGGGGCGTTCTTAGGAGTAGCAGACACAACAATGAGGCCCCAGCTGATGCTGCCATGAAAGCCATGTGTGTGTAAAAACTTGCATGATGATTATACGTGTGGGAAATTGTTTCGACATTTTCAACACAGGAGGCCTTTTTAAAGTTTAAATTGAAAGGTGATCATGGCACTATTTAACTGATCCGTCCCACTCGGGATGAAACTAAAATGTGTTCGACACCCCTGCTCTTAAATGATCGTTTCACTGTTCTAGTTTATTTTAGTGCATTTAAAAATGTGTTTAGTAGTATGAACCAGATGTTAAAACACCCAAATAGAAATATAGTGATGTTCAACATAAAATATAATTCCGAGTAGTTTCCCAAGATGTGACGGTAGGAATACTCGCATTGTGTTTATTACATTCAAATAAATCACTCGGCTCAGGTGCTGAAATGTTTTTTGTTTTTTTTTGTTGTTGGTGTTTTTCCTTAAATCATTTGCGTTTGGAAATTGTAAAATAATTTCCTGAACACCTGAGCTGAGTGTCATTTATTTGTGATTTTCCCTGTTTCTTTATAGTTTCCTTCATCGGTGTTAGAAAAGCACAGCGCTCCTTTGTTTTGTGTTTTTTGTTGCTCCTCACGGATCCATCTCGACACCTGTCTGCGCTCATGTCACACCTGTTTACGTTCGGGGTTTGGTGTTTAGTCTGTGGTGCCGGCCTGGGTTTATTTTGTCGTGTGTCGCTTTCCTTATTTGATTTTCCACCTCGGGACTGAAGTAGTGATTGTCTGGGTGTGGTCCTGCCGGCTCTTTCCATTTGTCACCTTCACCTGTTCACAGCAGATACATGTTAGTTTGTTCAACTTTATCTGTAAGTGGTAAGTAAGTAAGATTTGTAACACATGATACCAGTTTTCATACTTTACATGTAATGAGCAAATATTTTCATGACCTGACCTGATGGGAGGAATTATTTCTTTCAGTGTGTTTTACTGTTAATGTCACAATTCATTCATTTTATTTCCATTTCTTTTGAAATAGGGGTGTCAAAGTTAAGACATGCAAGTCAAAACTGGCCCTTATGTATTTTTAAGTTTTCATTAATAGAGCTATGACTAATTTACTACTACTAACTATTTATCGAGCACTTTAAAAAATGTATGCTCTTTGCATAGGTGGTTCAGATTATTTCCACTTGATTTGGAAAATAAAGAGTACATTTGGAGAGTACACCCTTTAGAGTCGTAGTAAAACTGAGAGAAAAAAAATGTAGAATTGGGTTCTACGTTCTACGTCCGACACCCCTGTTCCAGTTGATTTGGTATTTCGTCACTGATGTCTTCAGCCGTAGAAAGCCGTTACCTGGCCGGCCTGTGTAGGTGTGTAGGATCAGCGGAGAGGCCCGAGCTCTGGTCAAGTGTTCCTGCCTTTTCTCTCCAGGGGCCGATGCCGGAGCAGCGGGCGGCTCACGCAGACAGCTACCGGCGGATCGGCGGATTGTAACACCCGGCGTCTTTCCCCGCTCTAACCCCGACTCCTTGTACTCTGCTTTTCCTCGGCTATGCTTGGAGCGAAAACCCTGACCTGTAAACCTGCCTTCACTCTCTGCATCCTCATAGGAGACTGTTGACTGCCTGATTTAAAAAAAAAAGGCGTGAAGCTGTAGACATGTTTGACTGCTGCTCGGTGGCAGGAAAAACACAGGGAGGGCTTTTTTTTTCTTTTTTCCCAATGGGATTTTAAATGATGGCTATTAAAACGCTGTCAAACATTCTATGAATAATTTGACATCTATTTGTTTGAGCTGGACAAACTTTTTGTAGTCAAATTCTCTGTTCTGATCGGAGGACATTTTTAATGTATTTTCTGGGAGTAAACTGTTTCTGGTGAACAGGGTATGTTACGGCGGCCAGAGGGGTCGACACAGAAGCACAAACGACACAAGTGCACAAGCTGCAACTCGAATACAAAAGCAATCACACGGATGCAAAACAGTGGAACAAATAAAAAGAAAACCCCAAAACATGAATAGAAAATTTGTCATAAGACAAATTTGGCATCACAGTGAACAAAAGCCACAAGAAGGATATTAAAATGACAACACAGAAATATCACAGCTACAAAAGCCTGAAACACTAACGTATACATCACAACAGAGACAAACTCTGACAGCAGCACAGATACAAAAGCCCAAAAAACAAGCGCACCGAACACAACGGATAAAGAAGTCCACAACCTAAATACAAAGTTTACAAGACGGTATAAGTTAGTGAGCAGCGACAACAATCCCTCTCCAGGCTGATCCATTAGTTCATCCCACCGTTCAGCCACTTCCATCGCTGTGTTGGTGTTTGTCGTCTTTGTGCGTCTGTTTAGCATTGTGGGGACCCTTCTGAGCCGCCGTTTTACCAACATCCTCGGAGGCCTAAAATCCCGTGCGACAGTTTGCCTCACGATCTTCGTGGCGGAGTTAGTGCCTGACGGTCCTCTGAGCCTTTTCTAACAATCAGCCCTCTGCTACCTGATGAAGTCGGGTGATTTCTTTTCACCGTCATATCAACGAGGTTCAATCTTGTTTAACCTGAGCCGCTTGATATCGACACCACGTGGAGTTAAACACTTGAAACTACCTGCCGCATGTTCGATGTTACTTTTGTGTTCTGGACCTGGTTTTGTTGCTGCTGCACAACCAAAGCAAAGAGAAGCTGCTGGTTTATGTTTTTTCTTGAGCAGTGACTGTTCAAACAAGTCACTCGACTGTTTTGACAACTGTTAACTTTGAATGTTTATCTATTTAGTTCTCGTAGAAAGTTCCCATGAACTGTGTCTTTATATGTATATGTATATGTGTTGTCATTTAGTCCGACTTTGCCATCGTGTATAGACTCGAATGTATTTAATTTTATTTATTTTATTTATTTTGCCATGTTAGAATTTATTTTTATTTATACATTAAATTATTTTTTTGTAGAGTTGTCTGGAACATAGAGCATCATTTTTATACCTATTTATATTTAATTTATTTTTTCAGTCCATCTCCTTTAGAAATGTATCGGAAGTAATTTCTTGCACAAAGTTTAATAAAATCGATAATTTAGCATACAACAAATGTCTGTGTGTTATTTCTTACGCATTATTCATTCGTGAAAATGACAAATGTCCTTATTTGACTGCTGCTGTGGCAGTTGGGTGACGTTCTCGGCTGTCTTCTCACCAGGACGACAGAGAGAGGAAGATGAAGATCATGGAGGAGCGCATGAAGGAAATCGAGTTGTCGCTGCACAACGTGAAACTGCTGCTCAGAGAGAAGGCCGCTCAGCTGAAAGACCAGGTCAGTTTATGGTTGACATTAAAAAAAAATCCCTCAATGTTTTTTGTTACTTTTTTTAATTAAGATGATTTCAATCATTTTGAAAGTCTTGAAAGAGAAGAAAAATGACTTACTGGCCATGGTTTACTCTATCTGGATTTTTAATGGACAATTTTTTTGGTGTAAATCATAAAAAAAACAAGATATAAGCTGGATAGATATAGAATGGTACTTGTTTTGGTCTTTAATACAGCTAAACTGCTAAGTCTTGCAGTACCGCTTTATACCTCCAGATGGTGTAATGAGTTACATTACTCGGACTACTTGCAGAACTGGCTGTGGTTACTTCGACTATGGGGTAATTTGATTACATGCTGATCCAACTACACCACTTCTGAGGACGGTACTAAATCACGGTCGAATCAAAGTGGCGTTGTCTCCTGCTGTTGGTGCTTTCTGAATGTGTGCATGCGCCACTTTGTGCACGGTGTTCCGAGAAATAATGTCAGTGGTAAAGGTTAATGCATTAAGCAACACTGTCCTTTAAATATTCCAGAATCTGGAGAAATATTTCAGTTTGCAAACATTCGATGTTCATCAAATCCTCAATCTTTTACCACTTCTCTTGATTTTGTTTTTTTTATTATTATTGTCTTGTAGCTGCACAAGAACGGCAAGTCAGACGTGCTGATCAAAGATCTGTACGTGGAGAACTCCCAGCTGCTGAAGGCTCTGGAGGTGACCGAGCAGCGGCAGAAAATCGCAGAGAAGAAGAACTACCTGCTGGAAGAGAAGATCTCCAGCCTCAACAAGATCGTGCGCGACCTGAACCCGGCTCCACTCCCGCCGCTGCCGTACCATTACAAATGCTCCTGATGTCAAATTACTCGGGGAGGGCGGGGCCACGAACTGCACTGTTTTACTACAAAACCCAATTATTTGTCTGAATGTGTTTTTACACTAAGTTTTAGTGCAACAGATTCAGCCGTATGCACAGAAACTGACACGGGCTGTGTCTTTTTTTTTCTACTTCTAAAAATGCAGTATTTCTATTTTAAGCAATGACTAGATGAACTTGTGAAGCGTTGAAATGTGAAGTCAAACTGTAAAGAAAGTGAAGTTTTTTTGCAATAATTTATCCTTTTAAATTAATTTTAATGCATTAACTATTACAAGTGCATATTTTACACTGATGCCGAATGTCTTGGTCCAAAACGAAATGCAATACTGTCTTTTTATATATATATATATATACACACACCCACACGTGGTCTTGTGAGTGTATTGTCTGTCTGACTCTCCTCAATCCTTTATGTAAAGGTGAAACTAACCCCGTCTGTCAGCGGTGTGATCATGTACACAGAAAAGTCAAATAATCTGGTGACCTTTGCAAGGTGTTTGCTTCCAATGTGACTCGACTCGAAGTTGCACAAACTTAAATTGTCAGTGAATATTTCACATTTGAATGTATGCGATGGTGTCTGATGACCTGCTGCAATATGTTTGACTATGAAGGTGGTCACACTAAATAAAGGAGTTTGTAAATGCTGCCTCAGTAAAGAGAAAACAGGGTGTGTTGCGAGAAGGAATAAAACGCATGTGAATGCACGTGTCTGGTGGTTTGATTTGTCTGCTTACTATTATGGAATTTGTTTTTTGTATAACAATTATAGAGCCTGACTGCAGCATATCCACAACCATCTATCACGTGCGGAACTTCTTAACTTTATCCTGTGTGAAGTTAACACTGAAAAACTTGAGCCAATAAAATACAGCAAATTATGCATTTGTAAAGGTATAAAACTATAGATTAAGTCTTTATAGTAATATGTTGGTTGCATTAGATCAGGGGTGTCAAACACATTTTAGCCAAGCGGTTATTACCGCCTGGTTTTATCTTATGGGGGCTGGATTGGTACTGTAGTGCCGTAATAACCTTTAAATTTAAACTCTAAAGAGTTTCTTTGTTGTGGTGCAAAGTATACATGATGAAAATGTATATACTTTCACAGAACCAAACAATCACGATGGGGAAATCACAAAAAAAAAGGCAACGTTAATCATGCAAAATACAGTGAAATAGCTGTTGCATTACGCATGTTTTAACAAACTGAAGATTCAAGATATTTATTGTCATATATAGAGATAAACAGACATTTAAACCGTACAATGAAAAGCTTACTTTGCTGGTCCCCAACCTATTAACTACAAGAAAGAAGGAAGGAAGGAGTATGTACAAAAGAAACAATATGTACAGATAAATAGTTAATAAATTCACGGAGAACAAAATAGACAAGGCGCATTAAAAAGAAAGACTGACAGCATAACTTTAAGGATAGTTTGATAAGAGCGAGGTTGCTGTTTTCATAGCAGCATATCAACGATATCTCAGCTCATGTAGTGTGTGCCTGAATAAAAAAAAAGGTTTATTTTGACACTTTTGGTAGTTTGGCGACCGGATTGGAGCTACTTGCGAGCCGCTTTAGGCCCACGAGCCTTATGTTTGACATCCTTGCTTTAGATGAATTTATTGACCTTATTGAATATTGACACATGATTTCCCCACTTGATGTTATTTTTTTTATATTATCTAAATGAAAAGGTTTGTTGGTGCAGATGTAGACATTGCTTGGTGCTGATCTCTCCTCCTGCAGAGGGCGAGATGGGAGGAGGAGGAGGAGGAGGAGGAGAAGAACCAGCAGCAGAGGCAGCGGCGGCAGAGGCGGAGGGGACAGGACCGCCAGCAGCAGCAGACGCTCCCAGCGGCTCCACCGCGGCCGGCTGACGCGAAACCCCCGCGAGCCTGGGAAATGTTCACCCGCCGCGCCTCGCGACGCCACGATCGGGATGGTTGCAGAGACGAGGGGTCGGGCCGTCACTTTCCAGCGCCGCGTTGTTGACGCCCGCGAGCCTTGAGTTATGCTCTCACGAAAGAAAAGCAAAAACGAAGCGTCCAAACCAGCCGAGGTCCATGGGAAGTATGTGAAGAAGGAAACGTCGCCGCTCCTCAGAAGTAAGCGCAACAAGTTTAGCCGCTGTTTCGGGTGAACTGGTTTCACTGTTATCTAGTGACCGACTTCCTCCATTCCCCCCGCCGTTGCCGTTAAGATGTAAATAACCCGACGTGAATTTGTCTCATTGCGAAACCATTAAACCGCATTTACATTAAAGTTTCTAAATGAAGAGTCTTGTTTTTTTTTTTAACATCTGCTGCCGATAGCAATAACAATGGACGCGAAAGGAATTCTGTCACCAGTTAACAGGGAGACCAGGTAATCCGAAACACCGGCTAGCTCGGGCTAGCATCGGCTAACCCGCAGTTTAAAGTTAACCACCGACACACCGCAGCCAGTTGCCACTAACCGTCTGCCTCAAACGGATTAATACCAGAAGTGTGTCAACTTGTTGGTGATTGTGAGCTTGTTTAGAACGAGTTAATCTTGTAAACTTGCAACCAAGCTGGATGCTAACATGGTGCTAACCGAACGCTGCCCGGACGTCAGCTGCTGAGATTAAAGTGTCCGAATAACGGTTACAAACCTCACTGCTGGCTAATTTACTAAACTTCTCCAATAGAACAAAGTCACAGCTTCAGTTGAATTAGTTTAAAACAGTATTGTGTGGTTTAGTGTACTTGTAAATTCTAATTTTAATGGAGACTGTGTTAAAAACAGTGTGAAAACCCTTTAAACAGACGTAGAAGTAACGCGTTACACTTTACTGTAGATAAGTAGTAATTCAGGGTTTCTCCTCAATAAAAACCATTCATCACTCATTTATGATTTGTATACTTTATAAATGCCTACTATTTTAAGTCCAAACACATGTAGTAACTTTTTGGAGAAGAGTACTTTCAATATTATAATTTCGTTCTTAGAGGTTTAGTTTCAATCAAGCAATGTAAATGATCAGTGCTCTTTAGCAGACATTTAGTAGCATTTTGGTAATTGATTAATCAATTCGTTGATTTATTAGAAGTTAATTGCAACCCATGTTGTAACCAGTCACTTATTTTATGTTTTTATGGGTGAAATGCTTATTATAGCTTAGTAGGTATGAATCATAAGTAAGATTTGTTTATTTGTGAGCAGCCAATTGGGCCACAATGACAATATTTATGCTCCTGAACCCTTTAAATATCCACACAACTAATCAGTCAGTTGATTGATCATCAATTCTTTCTGTGAAGTCACTGTCCAGTTTCTTTCCTCCTTTTTTCTTTGTGACAGAATGAATGTGTGAATGAACTCCATACAAGCTGATCATTGTATTGAGCGTGAAATTCTCCTTAAAATTCAGATATTTTAGATTGAATACATATGAGTGATTATCTTTTGTGTACACTATTGATCAGAACACAACACTACAATTTTGACAGCATCTCAAGTTTTTAAAAGCCTGTTTTGGCTTTTTAAATGATTAACTCATTGAGGAGATTCTGAAATAAAGAGCACATGAATCAAAGAAGATAATTATCGTTAAAGTAGGAGGTGTTATTCATACTAAGCCAATGCATAGAAAACATCACGATCATTACCTGTCATAGAAACAAGTTTTGTGTCTTTTTTTCCACTCTTTTTGCCAATTTTAAAGACCGAAAAGAGGAGTCAAGATTGGATTTATAGAAATGTTTCATGAGCGAGATGAGTCAAGAGATTGATGTAATTATATAGATACATTAAAAAAAAAAACATTTTCTTGTAACTTAATCCAAGCAAGCACATTTCCATGTATTTGACATTTTCTACAACAAAACTAAAGCTTTTTTTTTTTTTTTTTTTTGGTATAAGTCTTTGTACCAAAGGTTATAATGGCCTAAAAGTCATGTTCAAAATGTCAAATCCTTCTCTGAATGTATTCCATATAACCGATTCCTGCTGTTTGTGCCTGCAGATCTTATGCCCTCGTTCATCCGTCATGGACCCACCATTCCCAGACGCACCGAGGTCCCCCTGCCGGAGATGGGCCCCTCCGCCTACCCGGTGGCCCCGAGCCGAGAGCCCGTGGTGTCCCGAAACAAGAGCGTGCTGCGCGCCCCGGTGCAGCGGCCCCCCCAGGAGGTGGCCCGCAGGGAGAGCCACCGCCTGTCTGCCCCTCCCTACCTGCCCCGCAGCCTGGGAGACCTGTCCCACGAGTACGGGGGCTCGTCGCAGTCCTTCCTCACGGACGTGAGCCCCATGTCCGAGAACGGAGACGCCGCCCGCTATTATTACCCCTCAGAACCTTATTATGACAACCAGCAGCAGCGGCAGCAGCAGCAGCAGCAGCAGCAGCAGCAGCCCAGGAGAGTCCCCGAGCGCTTTCCTGAGGACTATAGATACTATGAGCACAATGAACACAACTTCCAAAGAGTCCCCCGACAACATACTCCCCCCGCCCCGAGCAGACCCCCCTCAGGTAAACAACAAATGCTTTACACTTCTCTGCCATTTTTCTTCAATCTTTCAGCTTTTTGTATTTTTAAGCCTGCCCGGTGGCCACCAGTTTTGAAATAATGAGAGCTCTCAATCTAATTAAGTTTTTGTGAATTAATCAGAGTTTTCTTTCATATTAAAAATGGTCATTTTGAAATTTGTCATGAATGCACAGTGCATTAAAAATTTAATTTCACTGTGTATATTTCACATATCAATACCACGATAACAATAATTTTGTGGTATAATGTGTAAAGTAATGCCGGGCTGCCATTAAAATTTTCAGCCACGATTAATCACATGACTTTCAGTGATTAATTGCATTGTTATGCACTAAAATGCAATCATGAATTCAAATGTATTGACCTTTTTGTTATTATTATTATTGTAACGATACAAACAAACGCTTTACCATTTGTTTTACCCAGGAATATATAAAAAATACAAGTGTTTTCAAACGGCAGTGTTTCCTTCACACAGTGACAGTTAAAGTAATTCCATGATAATTATACTGCATTAGTGTTTTTTCCTTGACAAAGGCCTTAAAAAAATGTGTTTGTCGTTTAATCGGCGTCTCATGCTGCTTCAACACTGAGGTTATGTTTATACAAGAACCATCAGATGGAAATGGGTTAACTTTCTGTTACTGTTTTAGAAAAGTTTCACGTTAACCAGGGAACTTTTTGATAACGATAGCCGAACACACGAACTGGCAAAAATAGTGTAGTTTGCATGCCAGGCCACTAGTTGGTGCTACAGCCTCTCATGCATCTTTGTACAATGTAAACGGTCAGAATGGCTCAACTAGATGAAACCTCAAGAACAGGCAGAAAGGAGAAACAGCCAGAATTCAAGCTTTAATATTTACAGAAAGTTGGTCAGAAGGATTTTCCTCCCTTTCTTAAACGCTGGTGAAGCCTTTGTTTTGAGGCCGAGTGTCGTCGGCATGTATCCGGTCGGTCCTGGTGTCGGTCCCGCCCCTCGCGTGTCACACAGGCTTGTTTGGACTCCAGTTAAACAAACATTAGAGGCTCTGCATTTTTCACCTCTCCGTTTGCTGAATCTCTCTGATGGCAAAGTAGTAATTTAGCCGACCGCCTCCAGTCAAACATCTCAGCCTTAAACTGCCTCTGCTGTGAATCATCTGTGTGTCTGAGCCTCTTCCTCTCTCTCGCTCCACTCCTGAAATATGTGTCTAATCTTTTGGCGTGATGTAAGAATTTGCACTGTGGGGATAAAATGGAGTTGTTTTTCGTATTTCTCTGCGTTGCTGTGTGGAGAAACTACATTGAAGGATCCTTCTCCGGTTTACTTCTGCATGCCAAATTACAGTACTCGATCAATCAATCAAAAACAATAAGGTGTCGCTGCTCAGGGTCATTGTCTGTTTATGCGCTCAGCAGAAGCTTCTTTTTTTATATTTAACCGTTTTATTTTTATTCTGTTGTACTCATAGCAAGACTCGACTGTCACAAACTAGCAGAGTAAAGAAGATTTACGGCACATTTTACTTCACGGGCCACATATATGGCGCTAAATTTCAAAGAATGATGGAAAAAATATAATTTGAAACGGATAAGTTCAAGGTTCAGTCTTTAATTAAAAGAAAAAAAAAACACTTTTCAAAATAAAAGTGTTTGAAAGGTTTGTGTATTCGACTTGAATATAATTTTCATTCCACTCAGGAATTTTTTCGCAGTTGCAGGTTTGATGTTTTCAGATTAGGATCTTTTTTTTCCACATTGGAATCCAGTTTTTCAGGTTATAGATTTCTTTTTTTTTTTTTCACCTTCAAAACTATTTTTTTCTTTTAGCCCAGTTCTGGCGCGCGGGGGCTTCGACTGAGAAGGACGTGGGATTGTGAGTGACTGCACAGAAAAAGCTCAGGGCTTCAGTCATTCTCTAATTAATCTTTTCTGATGGTTTATTAAAGCAGTTATTTTGCTTTTTGATCTCAAACACAAAATTTATGAGCTGGATTTTCATCGATTTGAGTTTTCCACTTAGTTTATTTACGAGGCACAAGTGTAGACCATTCCCGACTGTACCAAGCGACATTCCTGTGATGCCTTGAGCTTTAAAGTATTTTTCTGAAGAAAAGGCCAGTAGTGATGATGATGAGGAGGAGGAGGAGGAGGAAGAGGAAGAGTGCATTTCTGTGGAGCACTCAAACATTCCAGCTCCTCACTCAGCAGCTGGCAGAGCGCTCCAGCTCCGTTGCTGTCACTCTCCTGCAGAATTTATCAGATCTCGGCCGCCATTTTAACCCAAAATATTTCATTCGTTGCGCTTTCTGCTTTGTCTTTTCCTTCATTATATATATTTTTTAACCCCCGATTATTCTCCCTCGTCCACGCAGCTGTCGGCTGGACATTCCTCGCTGACGTCAGCCGACGGTAAAAGTACAGGACCTCTCTGCCGTCTGCTCCCACACACTCTGCTCAGCACTTTCCTCCAGTCGCCTTCTGCCTGGGGAGGCTAAGACTTCCCGTCTGAAAGCAGCAACACTCCCATTTCCTACCATTCATCAAACATTGCCGCTCAGAATAAGATTCTTCGTCACAGAAGAGTCAAAGCTATGAAAACCGTCCTGGTTTCAAGTCTCATGATGACGTTCGGTCGCCCCGTCACAGCGACCTTTCCAACGCTGCGGATACATTCCTCCCTCTGTAAAAACGACATCTTCCCACACAGGAGATTCTTTAGAGAAGCTTCTCCACATACTTCCTCTTTCCCAGAGGCGCTGGCAGCTGACAGCTGCAGCGCTGGATGTTTGGTCAGACATGTCTCCCTCTCCCTCTAAGACGACATGTTTGTTTTTACTCAGGCATAGGTCGGATACAGGCCAAGTCTCTGGGGAACCTGTCCAGTCTGACGGCCGAGGACCTCCCCCTTCCGGGCGGCTGGACCGTGGACTGGACCATCCGAGGCAGGAAGTACTACATCGACCACAACACCAACACCACGCACTGGAGCCACCCGCTGGAGAGGGAAGGGCTGCCACCGGGCTGGGAGAAGGTGGAGTCCGCCGAGTTCGGCGTCTACTACGTGGACCACATCAACAAGAGGGCGCAGTACCGCCATCCGTGTGCTCCCAGGTGAGAGGAGTACGGTGGCCCAGAAGGGTCAACAGCAGAACACAACAAAAAGCCACAACACAAAAGCAAAAAGCCACAACACAAAAGCAAAAAGTCACAACACAACAAAAAAATTCACAATGAAAGCGCACGGCGGTCGGAGAACAGACTTTGTTTTTTGACGGTCTGAGAACGGGCTTTGTTTCTGGGGGACATTTTTTTCTGACGGAACGATGGACGGCAGAGCACATACATAATTAGTAATGACAATTTCAACACGATGACCAACAATAGTGAGTTCTACGACAAAGAACGTTTAACATTAATCACAATCGTCACGCAGCAGCGTTTTACTTGCGTCTCATTATTCAAAATAGAGAAGAGTGATCGGAAAACTGCACAAAAAATGACACGACTGGAGAAAGTTTAAATTGGTTGGAAAACGTTTGCACAGTTTGCACTTGGCTGCACACAGCAGGTAATACTTACTGTATTTGTCACATCTGCGACATTTAGGATCCTAAAGCCTAAAACTGGTCAAACATGTGGGGCTGTTTCCTCATGTTGACCAAGCCTTAAAAAAAAAAAAGAAAACCCCATTTCAGTCCACTTTTCTTTGTGTTGGTTCTGATATTTTTAATACCACGATAAAAAATGTAAACATATCACACACTTTAATAATAGCTAGAATGTGCCAGATCTTTCATAACTTCCACAAATAAGCTTTGTGCGGGATAAACTACCCTCCAGGGATGGCTGATCTGGTGTGTTTACCATCCGAGGACTCGAGATTGTTTAGATAATGTGCAAGAAATTCACAGAGTTTACACACGGGTGAGAGACGGCAGCGGTCCAGTTTATTCTGCTGAACATCTTCGATCTGAGCTGCATTTAGACCAGATCTGAACCGCATGAGATCTGGTTAGGAGTAAAAACAAAGCCTTGGCCTCCTGGGGATTGAGGCCACGTTTCCAGGATTCTAATTGACTATCGTGGTTAAATGCTTCTCGTTACACTGCCCCCTACAGGTTTGGCATGCTCGTGGTAGCTCTGAACCAGGTTTATATGCGGGTCCATTTCAATGAAGATTTTTTATTTATTTTTTAAATTTTATCCTAATTTTTTTTAGTCGTAGAGGGGGAAATATTAATTTTTGTGAAAACTCAGATGTGTGGAAACATGACCTCCTCTTGTTTGGTGTTCACTCCGTTTCAGATAACACACACTTGAGTAATCAAACACACATTTGTTCCCAATTAAATCTACAAACTGAGGAAAAATCCTCATTATAAATGGCTCTTTTTTTTCTGGAGACTCTTTTGAACACATTTCCTGTTGTTTCTTTCAATGATGAAATACTCGTGTTCGGTTCCAGCGTGCCTCGCTACGACCAGCCGCCTCCTGTCCCACCTCCGGTGACGTATCAGCCTCGTCCCGCCGAGAGGATCCAGCCGGTGCTGGTGCCGGCGAACCCATACCACACGGCCGAGATCCCGGACTGGCTGCAGGTTTACGCCCGCGCGCCGCTCAAGTGAGTACGGAGCGTGTCTCGATGCTTTGCTCTTGTTCGCTGGTGTGTCGGCCACTACGACTGAAAACCTGTGATCCCCGTTGAATAAATCAGAAACAACAGGAACTTTGATTGCAAAATGAAATTGTTTTGCGAGGTCATCCAAAGTCTGGATTAAAAATGTAGGGAAAAAAATCAGCTGCCAGTTAATATTTCCCCCTTTTTCTTCCCCTGTAAGGTACGACCACATCTTGAAGTGGGAGCTGTTCCAGCTGGCCGACCTGGACACGTACCAGGGCATGTTGAAGCTGCTCTTCATGAAGGAGCTGGAGCACATCGTCAAGTCCTACGAGGCGTACCGGCAGGCGCTGCTCTCCGAGGTGGAGGCTCGTAAACAGCGGCAGCAGTGGTACGCCCAGCAGCCCGGCAAGAACTTCATGGGGAACATGTGATGCGCGTGCGTGTGCGTGTGTGTGTGTGCGCGTGAGACGCGGGGCAGCCACGCCTCTCTTGAGGTTTCCACAGTTTGGGAGCGGTCGGACTTTCCTTTGAAATTGCGATCGACTCTTAATTAGCCTCTTTACCAAACACATCTGTGCCTTCGCTTCATCCAAATATACCAACCAGGAAGCTGAGACCCCCCCCCGTGTGACGCTCACTTCGTAACAGACACACCGAACAGAAGGGATGAAGTGCTTCATCTGGAGACCGCTCATGGTGCCGTTTTTTTTATTTTTTTACAGCCACTGACCTGAGAACTGTTTTTAAAGAGAAAAGAAAAACCTGCTCTGGCGTTTTGGATCTGGAGGTCGTGCCTTGATTCAAATACTCTCCGCTGACATCATGGACACAGCAGCTCCTCTCTTCCTGTTTGGGGTTAAGCCACCGGCAGCTTCTTCTGATTTCAAACACTACATGACATTTCTTTCCCTCCCTCCCTTTTTTTTTTTTTTTTTTTTAAATTTTGCTTCGTTGCCCTCATGAACTGAACCCTCGCCCTTTTTGTTTTTACATTTAAAACAAGTGTGCATTGTTTATCATTTATGCCATACTGTGTACTTTATACGACAATCCACCAAAACCTTAACAGATATTTAATTTTTTTTTTTTATATGAAACACGTCTTTTATTTAAAGACCCTTTGACGGATGAAGCATCACGTTTGATGCGGCGGTTGGAGCGTCGCTCGGCTCTTGGCATTACTGCAAGTCAGGAAAAGTCTTGTTTTTGCGCGTCTGATGAAACATTAACGAGCTACGGAACGCGTTTGCCAAACAAGTGCAATTCAGTTTCACTCTTGATGGATTTCTGCCGCCCCCGATTCTCCTTTTCATTTATTATGAGCGCAGGTTCTACGAACGGCTTCATCTCCTCCTGAGATGCTCAGAATTGTGCTGTTTTTTTTGGGGGGGGGGGGGTTTAATCGAGTGGACACTGGTGCTAGCCAACGGACGAAAGTAACGTGTTACTTTGAAAGTGTACAAAGAAAACTACCTTCAGTAAAATAAAAAAGAGGAATCAGAACTTTTCTGAATGTCTGAGGAGGGGTAAGAACCAATCACATGAAAATGGCCAATAATGTAATGTTTTGGCTCGTCGTTTGCCAATAATGTAATAAAATTGAAAGGGTGAATGAATATAAACAAATGTGACGACTATGTCATCCACTATACCTGTTTTTCATCAGCAAACTGCACAAAACCCGCATAAAAACAAGCTGTTATTTCCAAGAAATGCAGTTTTATTTATGCATTATTACATTATTGGCTGCAGTTTTTCTTATTATTATTTTTTTCCAATGCTACGTCAATCACGTGTCATTTTATTACACCGTTGGCAACTTATAACACTTTATTGGCTCGGTTACATTTAAAATGGCCAAAATGATTACGTTATTGGCAGGTATGAGGTTGTTGGTTATTACAGGGTGTTTGGTTGGGAAGCAGTGGAGCAGATCTGTAAGGAGCCGGGTTTTCAAAGTGTGGGACGATGAGCCCAAACTCACCTTTGTTCTTCTTTCCATTATAAGATATTAAGTTTAGAGGCAGTAAAATCAACTTTTTTTGCTTCTCTGAAAACATCTTAGCTGTTCTGTTTTTGGTTTTCTTTTGCACTAAGGCTTTGTTTATAATTTCTTTTTATCTCTTTTACACTAAAATGTGTTTATTAGTTCTATTTTTGGCCCAACACATAGTTTTAATTAAGATTTCTTATCAGTTCACGTTGGGGGGAAAAGGCGTCCCCACACTTTGAAAACCGCCTGGTGAGTCCTACACTATGCAACAAGTTCTCAGTCGCATCTCCTCTCAGAGCCGCGTCATCGGTTTGTACATATCTGATTCTGTGAATTGCAACTACAGGAGATAAACAATAAAGTCTGCCGTGAAGAAAACCTGCACTTTTTTTCCCTCATTTTGTCTTTGTGCTGAAGATTTATGAGCTGTACGCGTCGGATTCAAATATAAAGACGCAGAACAACTCTTGTTTACCGAGTTTTCATCATGAGGATTGAAGAAAAAAAAAAAAAAAGACTTGAAACTTCACTTGTAATAATTCCTAGAAGTGAATTATTTTAGGTAAATAAATATATTCATCCCCGTTCCACCACACTAGATTCAAACGGAGCAGGTCAATACAAGCTTCAAGGCTGCAAACACTCTTTTAAAAGACATTTTTAGCTGTTAATACATTTTTTAGTGCACCTAATTCAAATTCAAACAGTTGATTTGCTGAAGCGCTGAGAAAAAAATACAACTCTCCAAAAACCTTTTTCGAAGTTAATCTTCACATTGAATTTGATTTGGAAATGTAAAATTTTTAAGTCCCTCCTCCCGACTTCTTCCTGTTCTGATAAAATGTTTATTGTGAAAAACAACTGCAGTTCAGGACTGACAAAAACTGCTTTAGGACAAACTTAACTAATAAAACTTTGTGTGTGCCGCTAAAAACAATTACGTTTATTTACAATGAATTTTAACAGTTTAACTGTGAGATTTTATTAAAAAATTTTTTAATGACAATTAAAATTTTTTATGTATTTCAGAAGTTTGAACTCTACTTACCAAGGGTGGTGCAGGAGGATATTTCTTTGTAAACCTGTGAGGTTGTTCCAGGAAGTGTTTTTCCCGTCACAAATAAACAACTCAAGTCTACATTTCCTTAATTTGGTCCAACTTTATTTAGTCGTTTCTTTGTAACTGAATGTGTTTTTTCCTCTTTTTTTTTTTTTCCCAACGCGTGTGCTGAAACTAAAGCAGAGTGGACTCGGAGGAGCTCGCCCCAGCAGGCCGACACCACGTGACCTCTGACCTCCCGAGCTCAGACGATTCGACGAGGGGGCGGCCGTGTAAATCCTGGAGGAGTGCGTTTGGAAACAACGCACAACCCGACACCAAACAAGTACAACCGCCCTGCCTGGTTGAGCGGACACACCGAAACACAGTCAAAGGGGGAGGGAAAAAAGAAAAAGGTTTCTAACCTCACAGATCTCTGTGTGAAGGCCTCACTTGATGCTGATTATACATTACGGAAGACTGGAAGCCACTCTGCTGCAGCGCCTTGAAATTTTCAACCCTTGAGGTCAAACCTCACTATAAACTTGCTAAATATGCGTGACTGATCGGATCTGTGTGTGTGTGTGTGTGTGTGTGTGTGTGTGTGTGTGTGTGTGTGTGTGTGTGTGAAAAGTTTACAGCAAGGGAGCGGTGGGGGGGTGGGGGTGGGGGGGGATTCTGGGCTAAACAAAAACAATACAACCACATTTGTACAAATCTACAGTAACAGTCCACAAAGCCAGAATAATCAAACACCAAGAAGCATGTTGGGAATATTAAATATGTTTCATAAAGGGATGTGTAACACTGATATTTTTGTACTAGAATTTTTTTTTATTTGGTCGTTTTTCCTCATTAATCAGAGCCGATGTCCTCATGGTTACTATGTCGGTAAACTCCTGTCAGCTGCAGAAGTGATGCTAAACTATGATTTTTTTTCTTTCTCTGTTATCTCAATTTAGTTTTCTTGAAGAACTATTATGCAGGACATAGCGGCAGATTTTTAGAGCATCTTCCGCCCACTAATTTTAGCCTTTTGTTTACAAGCCGTTTGGTAGGAATGAATAACTGAGGATCCGTCTCTCTCTCTCTCTCTCTCTCTCTCTCTCTGTTGTTGTTGTTGTTGTTTGCGCACATGATTCAGCTTCAGTGCGTGAAAGAGATGATGACAGAGATGTGGAATGAGGATTGTTTCTCCCAAAGCAGAGCACATCTACTCTTGATTCCACGATGGCCACAAAAAAACAAAACAAAAACAACAATGGCTTTGACCTGCTGCGATGGCAACAATCTCTCTCCTGTGACACACACACACACACACACTCACACACACACACACACACACACACAGATAGGATCACTACATATACAAAAACTGCGAGCGGACTAAAAAGAGAGCGGTAATGTCATCGGTGTTGCGTAAACCTTGAACTGCTCTCCGGAGCGCCGTCGCAGCAACGCCAACCTCCAAAACAACAAATAACACAGGTTTTAGAAGTGCCCTCGGGGTGACTGCATGAAACGTGAAATCATCTTTACGTGTTATGGCACGATACCACTTCATCACAACCATTAAAACTTTTTTTTTTTTCTTTTGTTTTTTTTTTTTAATACAAAGCATACCTGTACTTTAGAGCTTAAAGATGACAGACACGAACCGTTTACCATGCTGATGACGCTTATTTAACATACAGTACACATTGTGGCTCTCGCAGGTCATAGGTAATGTTCTTTCGAGACGGTTTCTAAAGAGCAAAGAAACAGAACGATCGTCACAGATGGTGGGATTCACAGATTCGGCTTTTTGGATTAAAAAAAAAAAAAGAAGAAGAAAGAAATCGATGAGAAACGATGGGAGAAAGGAAAATGAAAGGAGGAGCTGACTGGAGGTTGGGTTACGCGGAGGCCTCCTCCAGCAGAGTGTTTACAGGATCTGTACAGGTGGGGTTTGTTCCGTTTTGTTGTTTTTTTTTTTTCTTTGTTTTGTTTTGTTTTTCCACAGACGAGAAGTGAGAGAGGATGAGCGTCCGTCACTTTGCGTCCGCTTTGACCTACGCATGAACGTTACACAGTCTGTAATAAGAGATTAAAGTAGTGAACGCACTGGTGGGCCGCAACAGCCAACCCCAGAGTAAATAAGTGTCTGATGGGCGAGGAAGCTCCCCCTCCTCTTCCTCCTCGTGTCCACCAGGAAGTCCCTGCTGCTTTGTGTCCCCTCTCGTCAGTCCTTCTTCTTGTCCTTCCTCTTGTCCTGCTCCTCGGCGGCCTCGTGCTCCTGATGCCCGGGGAAGGCGTGGTGGTACAGGTGCCTGTGATTGGCCGCTACGTTGTACAGCTTGTAGAAAGCCTACGGAGCCGAGGCCAACACGAAAAGTTAGGCGAGCTCAGATTGTTCAGAAACATCTGCTTCTGCAGCGGATCACAGAGATTATCATGAAGAACCAATAATAAACGCCCCCAAAAAACGTCTGATAGGTACATCTGTAATATAGAAATGTAATCTGTAATCTACAGTTATCCAATGTGTTCGTAAAAAATAAATAAATCCTCTGCTGTTTCTCATTGTCATTATGTCACAAGTCTGGTTCTTTTAAGACATCCAGATTATAGGGCATCTTCCTCCTCTGACATCCACAATATAGAGCATCTCCCTAATCTAACACCCAGATTATAGCCCATCTTCCTCCTCTGACACCCAGATTATAGAGCACCTTCCTTTAACATCCAGATTATAGAGCATCTTCCTTCTCCAACACCATTATTATAGAGCATCTTCCTCCTCTGACATCCACAATATAGAGCATCTCCCCAATCTAACACCCAGATTATAGCCCATCTTCCTCCTCTGACACCCAGATTATAGAGCACCGTCCTTCAACATCCATATTATAGAGCATCTTCCTCCTCCAACACCATTATTATAGAGCATCTTCCTCCGCTAACATCCAGATTATAGAGCATATTCCTCCTCTAACATCCAGATTATAGAGCATATTCCCATAACATTGAGATTATAGAGCATCTTCCTCCTCCACACATCCAGATTATAGGGGAATCTCCCTTTAACATCCATATTATAGAGCATCTTCCTCCTCTAACATCCATATTTTAGAGCATCTTCCTCCAACTAACCGATGTGACTTCAGTTGAACTTAAGGAGTGAATCAGCCATTACACTGACCCTCACAGCTCAGCTATGTGACATATAAAACCAGTTTAACTGACAATTACGAGTCACTTTCTCAATTCTATTTAATTTTCAGCCGCCAATAAAATATCTCCACTACAGTTTAAAGAAGTAACTAGTAACTGTAATCAATTGCACAACACTGGGAACAACCTCAAGCTATTGTAAGTATTTCTAAAGTTTGATATCTGTCAACATCATTCATCCATATTGACCGTTTGTCTTTTTTTTTTCTTTCCTCAAAAGCTTTCAGTTTGTAGATTTTCATTTATAAAAAATAAATCTCTCCTCCACTCACCTCGTTCGTGCTCCCCTGTAGCGGCATGAAAAGAAGTAAACATACATGTAATGTGAGTATATAAACACACCAATAAAATGAACACAATCAGCAGAGAAAAAGTTATTGACAGATTTTCTGACACTGATTGAAGAGATTTTGTCTCCCTCTGGTGGTTTAAAGATGCAGACTCGTCTAATCTGTTTGTCTCCTAAAGTATCTTACATTTTTCTTTTCAATAATAAAAACTAAATCTCTTTAACTATTTGTCTTTAACACAGATTAATGATATTGGCAGGGTTTCATCAATGTGAGTTTGAACGTGGTTAAAAACCTGCAAATAACATTTCAGATATTTGAATTCCGTCTTTTACTTTCAGTGAATTAGAAAGTATAAAAAAAGAAAGAAAGAAGCCTTCAGTCTGGTCCTCATCCAGCAGTTTCAGCATCTTTTTGTTTGTCTGATGATAACATTATTGGTTTATTAGGGGGAAACCCTCACATGCATGTTTAGAAGATTTAACGTAAACATCATATTTACATCAATATTTCTCAAATGTATCACTGAATTACGAAACTCTATGAAGCACCAGAAGTAGATTTTTACCCAAACTTCAACAGAAATCATTACAAGTCCTCCCAGTATTAGTGTAACACATGTAAAGTTTCAATCAGAATTGATTCAAAGTGAAAATTGGTGCTAAATGTGGCTTTTTCTTGCATTTGCTGACCTGCTCTCTGTGATTTACCTGGTCCCACAGCGCCCCGGCCACCTGGTCGATGACGGCGCCCAGTTCCCGGTACTCCCCGGAGTAGCGGATGTAGGCCCAGGTGCAGAGCGTGATCAGCGCCAGGCCCAGGATCATGTTACACAAGCTGGCTATGATGTCCACGCCCACAAAGCCCGTGATCCCCGCCGCCACGTACATGACAAAGATGACCACGAACAGCGTGGCCGGCGTGCGGGCGGCGTGGAAAATGTTCTTGGAGTCATTGTGCTTGATGTACTGGACGAACACCTCGTCGATCTCCCCCTCCAGCTGCTGCAGGTAGCGCCGGCTGAACTCCTCGCCGCCCATCTTCTTCACGCCGCGAAACACCTGCAGCGCCTCCTCCCGGATGACGCCGTGTCGGGACTGCAGCTCGTTGGGCGCCAGGAAGGGCCGGTCGCCTCCGCAGACCTGAGAGTGGAGACCAGAGGGTCAACACGGAGACGTCACACGGAGACGTCACACGGAGACGTCACACGGAGACGTCACACGGATCCTCGCGGTTTCACTGAAACGAGCTGCCATCTCACAGTTAAAAGTGACCAACCTCTTCCATTTTTTTGTTGTACAAATCCTTCGCGGCTGCTACGGCTGCCAAATTATTCGCCTCCGCTGTGGCCTGAGAGAGAGAGAGAGAGCGAGACAGAGCACGTGGAAATAAAGTGTTAATCTTAAGGATTTTTCTTTTAAATAACATTGAACAGTTTATGCAAATGAACTGGGACAAAACTGAAATGCACAGTGACAATGACTTAAAAAGTACCTGCAACATTGACTTTGGATGGGGCAGCTCCTCACCCTGGTAGATTTTGATATATGCCTGGAAAAAAAATAGAAATGGAAACATGTCATCAGTCGTGCGAAATTCTCCACATAAATACACTTTCTTCATTATAGGAACATTTAAGTGAGGTTAACCTCATATCCTTATTCAATTGTCCTGTTTTTAATGTAGAAATGTATTGCTATAAACTTGAAATGCTGTAAAAACCCAACAGAAGGAGAGTATAAATAAATAAATAAATAAATACTTTAATATTTCATCTGGGAAGTGATCATAATGGCTCTCTTTATGCTCATCGTTGAGATATATGCTATCTGTTTATCAAATTAGGATAAAAATCATCGCGTTTGTTCCTTTTACTTCAGCAAATCATCTTCTAATCCCGATATGTTGACCTGATCGATGCATTTGAGTAAAAAAAAAATTAAAAAAAATCTCCTCAAACATTTGCAACGTGCAGAACAAAACTACTGCAACTGACAATATGCATGTGTGAACATAGAAACAATGAAACTGTCATATAAGGAGGGGAAACCTTGAGAAAACCCTGAATATATGAGTGATTTTGGTCAAATTCACATCACTTTGGTTCAACCGACTTAATATGGTGTATTTTTATTTTGACTCATTTAAATATCCTACAACAAGACATCAGAGTAAAAATCTTTAATTCATACAACTCTTTCCTATAATTTCCTATAAAGGTTAGACTAAATAAATAGTTGTTTTTAGATATGTAAAAAAAGAAGAGTTTTTAAAGTTACATAACTGCTTTCTCTACACCGGCGGTTTGTTTTTCAGAGAAACGTCGTGTGCTGCTCTGGAGGTTTGTGGCTGGATGAATATTTTATGGGACGTTGAGAGAAGACGGAGGCCTCGCCGCTCTGACCTTGAAATACTCCACCAGGCCTCTGCAGGTGATTTTGCTGCCGTTGATCTCCTTCACGTCGATGTTTCGAGGGCTGAGCAGCCAGGGGACCAGAACCTTCAGGTTGTTTATGAACTCGCCGTCGATCTCTGCCAAGTGAGGAGAGCGAGTGGTGACATGAGTCTGTTTGTGCTTCAGTAGAGACATTTTTACACACACAACTTTTAATGAGTTAACGTTGTGTTAAGCTGCTGAAGCAATATCCTGTGAAAGACCAATAAAGTTCTATTCTAGTTTAAAAGATATGTGCAAGAGGCACAATCTCATCTTGAGAGGACCAGACTTCTAAAATTAGAGAATAATCTCTAAATATTTTAACTTATTTTGCTGCAAATAGGTGTGACATTTTGAAAATATCTCAATTAATTTAAATGTCATCTCATAAAACTTGAACAAGTTTACATTTTTGAAAAACAAATGCAAGTTTTAACAATATCTCTTGCTTTCATTATTAGTTTCCCATCTAATTATGAATAGTGAAGCAGATTACATGGTGGAAATTAAGAATGAGCTACATTACATACTAGAATTAAAAACAAAAGGGTTACTATTTCTTTTAGAGCATTTTAACATGTTTTAATTAAATGTGTGACACAACCAGAGAGCAGGGGTGTCCTGGCAAAGACAACTGGAGCTGCAAATATATTTAATTTATGAAGATAATGGAAATGTAATAAACTTAAATCAAAATTATAAAATAAGCTACAGAGCAAAAACAGGTTTGTAGGCCTTTATATATAGATATAGATATATAAATGACCTATGTAAAGGCATGACTTTGGATTTACCGTTTATTGCCTTTTGGATTTGATATTAATCTGAAATTCATTAGGGAATCTGGTGTTACCTAAAATTACCAACTCAGTGAGATTCCTAATGAGTTTCATTCCTGTTCCATGATATTGTTGTCTGTGTCTTTAACCCCAGAAAGAGAGAAACGGGTTTAAATCCCACCTGAAATCAAAATAATCCCTCAAATCCTCCCTGGTGACTTGCACCGTGTTTCCACTTTGCTTTTATGTAATATAATCCCGTCCACATGCCGCACTTGGTTCATTCAAGAGACTGCAGCGTTCGCATGTCAAGTGAGCAAAGCGGGAAATGACCTTTGATTCTCCCGTCGAAGTGCGGGTTGGTGGCCACTTTGAGGCCGGGGTGAGGCATGAGGAAGCAGGAGATGTTGGTGAAGCAGGAGTGGATGTGTTTGCGGACGTTCTGCAGCTCCTCGTGCTGGTTCTCCGAGATCTGAAGGGAAAACAAAACACGAGCAGACGGGAGTCACTTCCAGTCCGGCCGCTCAGCCTGCGAACCTGCCGGTCTGCCAACACGTCCGGCATTTCACCTTCAGCCTCTTCTCCAGGAACTTCATGCCGCCTTCCTGCCCGTATGGAAACTCGTATGGAAAACTCCAGTCTCGGACCAGGAAGATCATGGACTGGATGGAAAGGGAGGAAAATCTCAAATTCACTCTTCACTGTAAACCCACAATCAGCATTCCATTCTTCTGAAGACAAAGTTTAGTTCATCTTACCTGGAAAGGCTTGAGGAACGTCTCCTCCATCGCGAGTCGGCCATATTCAGTGAAGAGCTGCAACACAGGAGGCCAGGACAGGTCAGGATGGAGAGAAGGAGGAGAAAAGAGAAAGAGAAACGATAAAACTCAGTTTAAAAAAAGAAAGAAAGAGGAAACAAGAAAATGACAGAATGAAGATAAGAGACAAAAAAAGGACAAAAAAAGAGAAGACAACAGAAGAGAAAGACAAGAAAGAAAGAAAGCTGAGTTGAGAGAAAGAACAGAATAATAAGAAAGGACTGAAAAGAAAGAGGGGATGGAAAGAAGGAAAATTAAGAAAAAACTGACAAAGAAAATCATATGAAGAAAAGAAGATAAAAAGACTGAAGAGAGAAAGAACAGAATAAAAAGAACTGAAAAGAAAGAGTGATGGGAAAGAACAGAATCGAGGCAAAAAGCATCATATGAAGGAAGATAAAGAAAGAACTGAATAGAAAGAATGAAGAGAGTGAAAAGAGAGAGAGAGAGAAAGAAATGAATAGAAAGGTCAATAAAAGAAAGAACTAAATAAGTCCAGAGGAAAGAATTGGTTCAATAGAAAAATGAAAGAAAAATAAATAAATAAATGGAAATAGAAGTAATATAATAATAAAGAACACAATAGAAATAAAGAACTAAACAGAATAGAGAGAAAAAGAATGAAATGTGAAAGGAATGAAAGGAAGGAAGGAAGGAAGGAAGGAAGGAAGGAAGGAAGGAAGGAAGGAAGGAAGGAAGGAAGGAAGGAAGCGTTTCACCTGTAAATGCTGGAGGTCGTCCTCCTGTACGTTCTGGGAGATGTTGTAAACCTGAAACAGTTTAATGACTCACAGCGTCACTGAAGTCACATTAAATACACATAAAATAAACTCCCATGTACAATCTATCTACGAGCACAAATCTTCCCTCGTTCTTCAAGAAAATAACTAAAACAAAAGAGCATCAACAAAATCCGCTGACTCATGGATGTCCGTGTGTGTGTGTGTGTGTTCGTGTGTGTGTGTGTGTGTGTGTGTGTGTGTGTGTGTGTGTGTGTGTGTGTGTGTGTGTGTGTGTGTGTGTGTGTGTGTGTGTGTGTGTGTGTGTGTGTGTGTGTGTGTGCAGCGCTGTGAAGGTCGCCGTACCTGCATGGAGCTGATCATGGTGCTGAGAGCGAAGACGGTGGCCGAGTCTCTCAGCGTGGACTGACTGTCGAACGTGCCCTGAGTGTCCATCAGCAGCACGGCCACCTGCGCACAAACACACACACATTAACACGTGTGTGTGTGTGTGTGTGTGTGTGTGTGTGTGTGTGTGTGTGTGTGTGTGTGTGTGTGCGCTGCAGTGTGTGTGTGAGTTTAAATACAGTGTGAGGAAGGGCAGGTAACATTCAGTCTCTGGAAAAGGCAAAAAAAAGAAATCCTCCTCATTTCCTCACATTTCTTTTAAAACATTTAAAGGTTTGTGACGTTGGTTTTTAATGGTTTTTTTGAGATTAAATGAGATTGAACAAATTTCTTTTTTTATCCTCAAATGAAGAATAAAATGGATCATTAAAAATGCTATTTTAAAAGGTCTTATATTCTCCAGCTTTTCAACACTTTCACGTGTCTCGTTGGTCCAGAAACCTTCAGGATTCTAAGTTTCTAGCTCCTCCTTGATTTTCCTCCAGTTGAATATTGGATCATAGGAGCTGCATTCAGAATCTGCTGTGTCTGTGTGAGCTGGACTGGCTCCGCCCACACATGCCCATCTAGGGAAGAGGAGGAAGTACTTCCTGTCGTGGTGCCATGTGCCAGAGCAGAGCTGCCTAATTGTCGGAGGAGTCAAAGGGAGGAGCCTACTTTGATTGGGATTGGCTAAACCCCCGATGACACTATATAGGGTTTGATTTCTGATTGGCTGGTTGGAGCAACACACTTTTTAAAACCCTGAAACAAGCCAGGGAGAGAGAGGACAGACTGTCTTCACTTCTGGGACGTCAGTCCAGGTATGGGGACGATGAGTACTGTTGGAAAACCTTTAGAAAGTGAAGTTTTCATAATATGACCCATTTAAAAACTTAAAATGTTTTAATTATAATTTTTGACAGGTATACGATAAAAACACAGCAACAAGTATGGAAATAGTGAGTTTCCTGGTGATAAATGCAGCGGGGTAAAACAGTGTATGGATGGTCTCGAAACATATTGACTAAAAGTACATGTGTACTCCACTCTGTTGTTATTTTAACTTGAAAATTCTACACTAAATTACTTATTATTTAAGTATTTCAATGGGTCTTTGACAAGGTACCATAACAACAAATAGTAAGATAAAATATAAAACCTGCCAATAACTAAATATTTCTAGTTATTTTAACAATCAATGTAATGAACTAAAGTAATGTGACGACATGCTTTATCTCACACGAGGTAGTAATTTTTGATTTGATGTCGGACTTCCTTATGTTTTCCACATTATTATTGTTTTTCACATCTGCTGCACCCTGAAGCTCGACCACACGCTCTGAAGACCTCGGTCAGAATCTAAAATAATACACATATTGTACCTTTAAATAACACTAATTTGCAAAAAAGCTGCTTTGTGATGTGAAAATCTCAATACAGGAGACAAAAAAAAAAAAAAAGAAGATAATCCGAGCAACATTTAAGAGCGATTTTATTGAGTCGATATGATTCTGAAGGCCAGAAACATATTTTAATTATGAAGCGAATGAATGAATGAATAAGGTTAATTATGCATCTGTGTCATGTGCAATTAGGCAGCTCAGTGCACAGTAACCCCCCCCACACACACACACACACACACACACACACTCACTCTCACCTTTCTCCCATCTGGCTTGTCCACCAGAAAGACCTCGCTCCAGATCTGGATCCCGGTGGTCTCCCTCTCCGAGCCGCCCCTCCAGGAGAAGCCGGTCAGAGGCTCGTCTGCGACTCCCAGCCAGGTATCAGACGCCTGAGGACGAAAACAGAAGGTTTGATTAGTCACACAACATGTGATCTTGAATCAAATAATAGAGACGAGAGAAAATGAAAAGATTTAAAGCTGCACATGTGCAAAAAAAACAACAACCCTTACTTAAAACATCTATGATGCAGGTTCTTCTTTTACAGCAAAACACATTCAACCCTTTATAAAGAATGGAATGTAAAATTGGTGGTTTAAGAGTCTATTTAAGTTTCACATCGACACAATTTCTTTCTTTATTTCTTCTTCTTTCTCTCTTTCTTTCTTTTTTTTTGGGAGAGAACGGTATTGACTAGCTGGAACCAGCAGATGGCGGAAGTGCAACTTCACGGATGCCAAGTGAAGAAGAAGACGAAGAAGAAGAAGAAGAAGAAGAAGAAGAAGAAGAAGAAGAAGAAGAAGAAGAAGAAGGGAAACGGTCATCAGGGATGAAGAGAGGGGTGGGAAGCAATGTAAATAGATAGAACCAGCAGATGGCGGTATTGCAACTTTATGGATGCAAACTGCCTTTAAACCCAGAAGAAGAAGAAGAAGAAGAAGAAGAAGAAGAAGAAGAGGAAGGAACTCTTTAATCAGTGTTTAAAAGTGGAATCCATTTTAAGCGGAGCCCATCACTCCATAAAGTATGGCATGAGAGACTTCTCGGGTTCAGACTTACGTGGTTGTACATGTAGCGCAGCATGAAGTCCATGAGGAAGGACTTGCCCTTGCGGAAGGCCCCGGCCACGGAGATGGCCACCACCTCACGGTCCCGGACCTCCTCGGCCAGCAGGATGCGGCTCAGCGCCGCCTCGTCCAGCTCGAAGCTGTGGTCGTCCTTGACCAGCAGCACCTGGATGGGCCGGGCTCGGCCGTCTGGCTCCTCCTCCTCCGAGCTCCAGTCGTAGACATTCTTGTCACTGAGCGACCCTGGAGTGTAAATCAGGGGGAGGGGCTTAATGGAACTCACCTGTCACTCTTTCTAAGACACATCTATTCTGGATGACAGTGACCCGCACATGCGCCGGTAGAACGTGCAGACTCCACGCAGAACTGCAATCAAACCGGTGTCTCCTCAACCGTGAGGCCGAAGTGCCAACCACTACGCCACCGTGCCGCCCCGGAGGACATTCACCCGCCCATTAAAGCCAGGAAATAGAAAAGTTGGGTCCATTATTCCCTCCTAGATCAATAGCGTTGCTCACGAGCTTGTTAATAATAATTAGAATGAATCCGGCCATGATATTCGTCCAATCCAGTGAGCTCATGAAGATCCACAGCCTGTAGGTTTTTTTTTTCTGGCAGTGACTCAGTGTGTTTCCAGTCTCTGCTGTCTCATGTCGAGGGTGAAAGCAGCAGATCCCGTCATGTTAGCACAAACTTGGGCTGATTTTCAAGGACACGTTAACAAATTAAAAGCACGACTGTCATGCTCTCACAACGCCACCGTGAGCGAGCAGGGCTGAAAGAGAAAATGTGGGTGCACGCTGGAAGATGAATGCACAGTGAATTATTTAAGTCAGGAATCATTCAGGCTTTTCTTCCCCAATGCCTGGAGGAGACAGTCGGTTTCCCCTGCACAGGCCTCAGCCCGGCCCAGCCCGGCTCAGCCTGGCCCGGACCTGGTTAACCTGATCATGCTGCTGCTGCTGCCCTTAAAACGGCCCAAGACGTCAGAGCCAGTGTGTGCTTAAAGTGGGTCAGAGCAGATCAGCTATCTAATGACAAACAGCAGCATTCCACCTATTTTTTTTTTCTTTTTTACCCCCATCCTCTCACTCAATCCAGGCTTTTTTTTCCATGATATTATTTTTTATAAATCCTATCGAACAGGCCTGGTTCAGAGAGCCTCAGTGGGATGTCAGGAACATGATGATAAGCATGAAGGTGATGGTGATAGTGATGACAGCAGGGTGCCGATGATGGTCCTCGAGATGATGACAGGCTGTTTACTGATGCAATATTACATAATATTTCTGCTAAATGTTCCGTAGGAGGCTGGGGAAAATACAATAAACACATAAGATGCGTGTTTTTTTTTTTTGTTTTTTTTTTTTAATTAAGGCCTTTGGGGGAAAAACAGCGATTCTTGTATGCAAAACACAATAATTACATTGAGTGTGGTATAGTGATATATATATATGGAAATAAATGTGTGGCTATGCGTTTCTTCTGCTTGATTTCTTTCCCCTGCAGAAATAACGACGCACTAATAATACCAGAGACCAGAAAATACAGACAGTGGTCTCAATACTGTAGAAAAAAAAACAAGGCTTTTTCATGATGGAGTCTGAAATAAACATCTAATTAGCTGCATCGCTTACACCCTCCTCCCGACAGGAATGGAGAGAGCTGGAGAGGGAGAGAAAAAAAAACGCGTTTTGTGCGTCAAGGAGAAGCGTGAGAGGTGAAATGTACGCACACTCACCCCAGCTGTCTCTGTCGGGACGGTGCTTGGCCATGATACTGTCCGTAAATCCCTCTAATTGCGCGTTAATCGGTAGTCATGGGTGTCTGTGTGGGGCTGGGAGGATGCCCTGTCTCCGCCGAAACGATGCTCCGACCAGGCGGGGATGGTGGAGCTTTTTTTTTTTTTTTTTTTTTTTTTTAATTCCCAGCGCGCTGCAGAGGGGCGGCGGAGGTCGGGGCGCCAGGGGGCGCTGCTGTCTGTTGTCCCTCCCTTTTTTTTTTTTTTTGCCCCGATTGAGGCAGCTTCGAGGCGAAGCGGAATAAAAATGAATTTGCTTGCACGATGTATAGAACAAATAAGGTGGATGTGCGCTTCCAGCTGCGACGGAGCCAGTTTAACACCTCCCAATGCCCGAGGAAACACACAGGCTGCGATGTGAGCGGCCGCCGGCAGGAGGCGGCATTGTACAGAAGTTACTACCTGTGCTACGTTCGGGTACCGTCGTACGTTTGTGATTTAACTTGTCAACAAAGGGGCAGGATGTTTACAGAATACTGCAGACCTTTGACAACGCACAAGGAAGATTATATTTAGGAATACTAATTGTAAGACTCCTAGTTTCAATTAAATGTGCGGGTATTTGAAAAAAAAATACATTTTCCTTTCCTGTGCATGTGATCATTTTAGTTGAGGGGCCACATATTTCATCGAGTGGGCTGGACTGGTAAACTACTGCCAGAATAACATTTATATTTAAACCTTAAAGTTTTTCTTTGTTGTGGCGCTGAATATACAGACATTTCTAATGTCTATATTTTCACAAAACCAAACAATTAGTACAGATAATTACTATAATCTCAACATGAAGCCAATTTCAATGAAAACTTCTGGTGCAAAAAACAGTGAAATATATTTTTGAAAAAATTCTCTATAGCTGTTGCATCATGCATGCTTTTACAAACTCACACTGTCTAAGCCTACGGCAGCTTCACTGGAAAATGGCCCAGCCTAACACCAGTTTGGCATGTCTGTGATTGTTTTATATTTCATTGAATATTTTACAATGACAGTTTGTAACCATGTGGATATTTAGTCTATTTAGTTTTTTCTTGTTATGTTTTATAATCTAAAGGGTCATTTTGTGCCTCTATTTCAAGTCATTTTGCTGTTTCTAATTTCTTTGTGGCGAATTGTATTTTTAATTTCGTGCATCGTTGTCTTAATCTTACTTTTTGTTTTGAACTCTTACTCGTTCGTCATTTATGAACCGCTTGCCATGTGTGTGACTTTGGCGCCCTCTCGCGCGGTTGCAGCGCATGTTCGTTTTCCTCCAGAGAGTCTCAGTTTTCCGAGCCGCCTCTGAACGCACCACCACAGTCCCGTTGCAGCACAGCAGCGACTTCTCGGAGATTAGCGGCACACTGTTGCTTTTTTTTTTTTTGCAGGAGCGTTTTTCCCCAAATAAATCCAACATTATTAGAAGATTTATGCAATTTGAAGCTCTTTTTCTGCTCGCGGGAGTTCCGCTTCTCTAAAACCGTCTAGAGGGAGAAATGACACGCCAACGGCAGAAGTTAAGGCTGGTGTTTTTGCGGTGGATTGAAGCTGCAGTGAAGGAGACGGAGTGAACCGCAGCGGCAGCCTGAACTTTACTACTGTTTCCTCGATAACAAAGGAGGTCGACGCTTATTTTTTTTATTTTTTATTTCTTCCCACATTACTCGACGCCACAGCTCGGCTAAAGGCTCCCGGGGGGGAGGTGTAGGATGCGAGGCGCTCGCTGTGCGCCGTGTTTGTGCAGTAAAAGGTAACGTTGACGTGAGTAACCGGACACGAAGCTAAGTTAACGGCTAGGTTAGCTCGCGCTAGCTGACCCGCGCGGATGCTCGGAGCTCCGCGGAGGTGGCCCCGGGGTCTTGAAAGCAGGGGTGACCGCATCACTCCGCCTGGTCCCCGGGTCTTGACTGCAGGGGTGACCGCATCACTCCGCCTGGTCCTCGGCTAACTAGACACATTAACTTTAACCTGAGTTGTTAGAGAACTTTTATGCCATAATCAAAATATCCCGTCACAGCTGTTTGAAGGGATCAATAGAATTTTTTTTTTTTTAATATGATGAGTTAATTAAAAATCTTTTAAAAGGCAGACATGTTCTTTTTTTCTTCTTCTTTTTTTATAAAATCTCTGTTTCCTGTGTGTTTTATTTTCACTAAAATGAGTCAGACTGGTAGTAAAACCACAGGAATATGAGACATGTTGTTGCTGTTTGTTTTGTGTCACTTTATGTTTGTTTTCAGTCTCTGTGTGGATATAGTCTTTTTTTTTTTGCAATTTGTTGTAGTTATAGCTATTTTTGAGATAGTCATTTTTTTTTTTTTTTAGAGAAGTAACACATTCCAAATATTGACACTGTGCTATTCTGATCACTTGTCCTTTATTTATATGTGTACATTTGCCCCTTTTAACATCACAAGTCATCACTAAATAATTCAGACATCCTTTTATTTATCCCACATTGGAAAAATCAATATTATTTCAGCAGCCAGTGGACAGTAAATAAATAGATTAAGAATATTAACAATAGTACGTATGTATGTTAAATAACACCAACAACAACAGTCAAATATATCAAGTCAGACATAAGAGTGAAAACATCAAGGATGAGTGTTTAATTTGAACAAAGGTAAAATAAACTTGCACTGTGATGCATGTGTGGATGTATATCTTATTAAAAAGCAGCATGTTACAATCTGGATTCTGTCATTCAAATCTTTAAATGCTGCTAAGGTGGATAAAACTACTCATACAAGCATGAACATAAATAATTGTGGTTGCTACTTTTAAAACAAAAGCAATGCTGCATGTACAGTAGATTTCATGTGATTTCTTATTGATCAAAGAGCCTGATGTGGCCTCTGGGTCGTGCAACACCCAGGTCTCGAGTATGCCCACATTTTTAATGATTACAGAAACATTTTAATGATTACATTTGTGCAGAAGAAATGACTACAGTTGACATGAGTTGATAATCTGCTCACGACTGCAGTTCAAATGGATTATTCTTTTAAGCAACAGCTCTTTTACTTGTAATTAAGTATTATTTAAGCATTATTACAGAATTATTCAATACTCAGTCCGCGTCAGCCCAGTTTGCTTCTTTGTAGTACTTTAGTGTGTTTTTCTCGTCATGTTGCGTTAGTTCGTGGTTGTTTGCTGTTGCAGGTTTGTGACACATTGTAGAAGGTTAATATAACTTTTTGGCCTTTTTGTTGATGTTTTAAGTCTGAATGTGTTAGTTTTGCATATTTGTAGGAGTTTTATGCCTCACTGGAGTCAGTCTGTCGCTTTGTGGCTGTTTTGCAGATCGCTTGATATCGTTTTGTGGTTGTTTTGCATCTCTGCAGTCACGTGTGTGCTTCTGAGTAGTCGGTAGTCAGTGTTTTCTTGTTAATGGTTGTCTTTGTTTGTGTCTCGGTGGTTATTTAGTGCTTCATTGTGGTCCTTCTCTTTTGTGTTGTGGCCACTTTGTGGATGTTTTGTGGAATTAAGTGAGGTTTCTGTGTCTTTTTATGGAAATCGTGTGCCTCACTATTGTGTGTGTGATTGTACATGTATCTCAGCTTTAAAGACGTATAAAACACATGGGTAGTTGGAGAGAAGCGTAATGTAATAGTACTTAAGTATGAATTTTCTGTAGTCTTGCTGTCTGTGTAGCTAAAGATAATCAATGTGTACACATACCAACATTTCTCATGCCTATCATATCTCTGATTGATCATTTCAAGTATGCTCAGCCATCTTTTCTTGTACATATCTAAACAAATGTTAATCCAATTAGATTAAACTTGACATTTTAAGTTGGTAAAAGATTTTTAGTTCATCTTTCTAAATCTGATCTTGTGGCCAACTGAAGAAAACACTTGATGCACGTGACGTTTCTTTGCTCTGAATTTTAAACACTTTTCTCCCCGTCTTTTTGTTTGTTGCTTTTAGGACATGGAGCGCGTAGAGGAGCCGTCTGAGTAGCCGCAGATAAAGTCGAATCGAGGAGTTTTGTCTTCATCTGACCGCCGACACCAGATCTGATCGAGCCAACTAAATGTAAAGGACCCTTGTGGTCGGAGACGCCATGGACATCTTTCCCAGGGCAAACGATGGGATCCAGAGGAGGAACCCTCAGCATGACTTTGAGCTCATCCAGAGGGTGGGGAGTGGAACATACGGGGACGTGTACAAGGTATGATTACTCGGTTATTAGTTCCCACAGTTTGTCCACAGACCTACTGATACCGTGGCTCGTCCATCACATGACTAATCAAACCATGGTTGTACTTTCAGCCTGAGTGTTGTTTGTTCTGCAGCGTGTGGCCGACACATTTGACAGGAAGCTTTGGAATGAAGGTCAAATTCTGTATCTACTCATACAGGGGGGGGAAAAAAGCAGCAGATCTTTTTAACTTAACATAATTTGTCCTTTGTTGATTGTGCACAGTGTGCTACTGAAAACTGAACTCGTCACTCCAACCAGTTTGACTCTCGTACTCTACTGAGATGAGCAGTGAATGCTTGTAAATGCATGCCTATTTTATCTTGATCGCATTTCTTTCTCTGTTTTTAGCCCAGTGCAGACCTCAAACTTGTAGGGTTATGAACGTTTTTGTGTAGAAAGAGTTTAGATATAAAGCAAATGGGATAAGATGCAACAAAAATCTGTCTGCAAATGATAAAAAAAATCCACTTGACAAACAATTAAGAAGATTTAACTTTTTCTATTAGGATTGTTCTTTCAGTTTTTTTTAAGAATTGCACAATATACCTTATATACATTACGTATGACCAAGTGTGTGACAATGATAAGAGACAAGACAAGAACAATCAAATAAATACATATATTCACATAATAAAAATCAGAAAATATCCTCAACAGAAAGAGAAGGTTGAAAGAGTTTGAGTTTGTGGATCGGGAAGAGAAACAACGAGGAAATCATTTGATCATCGTGGATCAAAAGTTTTACTTGCAGTTAATGAGTAGTTACCAGATTTTAAGAGAAGCCCTGTGAGTCAGTATTGAAGCTTGTAAACGTAAGATTGATCACATTAAGATTAAACTTTTTTATTTATGAGATAAAACACTGTCATATTCTTTCACCAGTGATTCCTGATTCAAATAGTTTGAATTTCCCCAAATTAAATCAACTCAACAGTTAAAATATCTGTAGTAAACAGAGCAACGATAGCTTATAGGGAATAGTTAAAAAAAATGGTCAACTCTTCCTAATAACCTTCTGATTTTAAGCACAATGATGCTAATAAACTATTGATACATGCATTTGTCTGTTAAGAAACTATTGGATTGAAAATGGAGCATTTAAACCAACAAATACAGGAAGACTTGTACACAGTATTGAAAGGGTGAGGCGGACCTCCTCTGAGAAACAACCAGAGAGTTTCAAGGGGAAACAGTTCAAGGAAAGAACAGATATTTCAACTTAAAGCACAAGAAGAGTTTCAATTTAATTTGGATCCCAACAATCAGTAATGTGAATAATGTATAATGACAGGAAAAAAAAACAGTAGGAAATGTTAGTTGTTAGTATGTGTCGAGGCTGCCGTTGTATAATCTACTTTTTTTAAATGGTTTGGGTCAGATTGTTCGAGGTCGTGCCCTGCACTGAAAGGTGGGTGTGTGGTTTGAGTCTAGATCGGACCTGAGAAGCTGACCCTGAAACAACTATCAGTCAGTATGTTTGAAATGTTTTCGGATGACCTTTTTCTAGTTTCTTCTGACATTTCCAGTCGGCACTGGAAATAGTTTTAGTTTCAGGCCTAAAGGGAAGTGTGTGTCACTGAAGGGAGTTCAGTTTCCAAATGTTTTTGCTCCGAGCTGACACCGAACTCCTAAAACGGCCTGATGTCTGCCGCTGCTTTGCCGGGACAAACGGACAAACCATCTGATCCAGACGCGATGGTTCAGCCGCTCTGCCAGTGGCCTCCCTCTATACAAAGCCTCTGTGGCCGGCCCCCCCACCCCCAGACATGGCCACCGGTGGAATGCTGCGCCTGGTATTCTCCCAGAGCTCGCAGGCTGCGAGGGCTGCAGCGGGCTGAAATATGATCAGGCCCCTGTCTAAACATGCGTTTCACTATGGGTGTGTTCTGCCCCGCACTGACAACGGAAACACCTCCGTTTGGGGGAAAAGTCTGCCTCTGCACAGCTCCCGGCCTTTCTCGGCTTCAGTGGCTCTCAACCTTTGACTAGATCGATTTATCAGTTTTTTACCTTTAAACTTTGACTAAGCATGTGCTAAACTCTCTCAACATATGTAATCTAAATATGGTAATGACCTGGCTGAACCGCTTTAAACTATGTTTCCACTCACTTTGGATCCATGCTTTACAAATTCTGAATTGCAGACTGAATAATAGACTGCTTCTCCTCTGAAAATGTAGAACTGGAGATGCACATGTGATGGAACTAGTGTATTTATTGGAAATCTTATCGTTATCACAATACTTGACTACATTTGCAGTCGCGCTGTCGTGGGACGAGGTGCACATGTCCCGTCCCAAAGGTCAAACAGCATAAAAAAAGGTAAACATGAACTCAAACAGAAGACGCCAGTTGACTGCACTCTGTAAACACGGCGAAACCCGATAAAGTGTGCTCTTGTTCCAAACTGAAAGATTTTATCGACTCCTATCATCATGAGGTGATATTATTTCAACAGTAAATCCAATTTACTCTCAAACATGTATACAAGGTCAAAGACATTAATCCAATCAAACAATGCATGTAAATGTACTGATTGATGTTTCTGCTTTGAGTGGCTCGTTTTACATTCCCTTTGTTTCTTCAAAACTTAGCTGAAGAGAGAAATCCAGCACATCTGCTTTCCCTTCCATCTGACATGGTGATTGAACATGTGTCAGGTCTCTTCAGAGCTCTGTTACATGTCCAGCTTCTCCTTTCTTCACTCGAAGTTGGTTAAAGCTGTCTTGTGTGCTGCATCACACATGTGAAAGGTCTCTTCAGAACTTCCTCTTCCTCAGTTTAGTTCTCAGGTTTGTGAGTGACTTCAGGAAATGTAAATGGAGGCGAAAGATACATACACTGCAATGCAGAACAGGCGTGAGCTCTCAGCTTAAAACAGCGTTGAGCAATGTGCGACAGTACGACGTCGAATAACCGCCTGGATAATGAGTTTTTTGGTTTAGTTATTTGCATGTGTGATATCAGCTGTAGAATCTGTGCGTTTAGTGTTTTGCATGCGTGGCCTCGCCAACTCGTTCTCATCGTTGAAAGGTGGCCGTGCCGGAGGGTTTTAGGGTTTTACGTGTGATTGTCCCGTCTCCTCACTCCCACGGATTAGAGAGCATCCCGTCTTGACCTGGATGTGGACGTCTGCCCCCGGCTGGGGCACTGAAATTACTCAAACCGTGAATCACACCATCTTTGCACATTCAGATGTGGGAGTGTGTTGTAAAACCTCACCAAGTGATACTAGAAATGCATTTATATCACAAAATGAAAAAAAAAAAAAAGGAACCAAAATATGCCTGAATGACTAAATACTAAGTCCTTTTAAAGGTGAAACATTTCAAGCTTGACTGAAAGGCAGTGTCAAGCCTCCCCCTGCTGACTAATGCTGCCTGTGGTTTGACCTAATGACCTCTGGTCATGCTGCTCTTTTAACCCTTTATCAGGCAAGTCACCTTATTTAGGAACTTTTGCATGCACCCGTTTAGTCTAACCTAGTGTTGTCAGGTGGAGCTCATCCGCCACACAAAATCTTTACAATATTACTTTTTGACATTTTCATACAAATTAGGAATGCAGTCATCGTTTTCTGAAATAATTTAGGTGTTAATCTGATCCGCAAAATGCATGAAATCGTACAAAAAAGACTAGGCCACCATCAGGATTAAGATTAGAATAACACTGTGCATACTGTTGTATCAAGTCAAACTGAAGAAGGACATACGTTTAGAGAATAGATCAAACAGGAAAAGGTGTACTCAAAGTGATATAGAAGATTTATTACAGGTGAGACTCCTGGTTCACTGGTTTAATCTTGTCTGGGAGGTTGTACTGAATATTTTATCTATAAGACAGACTTTTTGGGGAATAACTATCGTTTTGTCTGCAAAATTGACTAAAATTGTCCTCAATGTGAAGATGACATTGTTAAACATCTTGTGTTTTCCGTCCAATAACCAATGATAACTGGAATTCATAACAGATGACAAGCTTGACACCGCAAATATTTGCTATTTTAGTAGAAAGCTGAACACTCGGTGCTGAGAATTGAAGTTAAACTGCTGCTTATGCTTGTGTTGTTATATCTTTCAGGCCCGGAACATCCAAACAGGAGAGCTCGCTGCGGTGAAGATCATAAAGCTGGAACCGGGTAAGAGTGAACCTCACTTCAGACGCTCTGATTTCCTCATACTCGTGGTCCGCCATCAGACATGCTGATGCTCTGCGTTTTTGTTTTCAATAACTCATGACTGCAAATCACAGATTACTTTTGTCTGTTTAACATAAATTAGCTGTGATGCGTTTCCATAAAAAAAAAAAAGAAGAAGAAGAAGAATTCTGCAGCGACAAATTTGCTCAAAATGTGTAAGAATGTCCAAATTACATGATGAGCTAACCTGAGGTTGCATTTGTAGAAAATACTTCTGAGCGTGCCTGGCTCGGGTGCTGCGCTGATGACCTAGTGACAGAGTTGGTGCGATCCAGATTAGTGGGATTACAAGGGAGGGGATTTGTACCACCAGCAGCCAGACAGAGCTCAGCTGATTACCAGCCAGCCAAGGAGGAGATTCACTCCTGTATGTTTTCTCTTTCATTCATCACGTCGCTGTTGGCGTCGTGCTGGTTGTAACTGGATCTGACAGCAGCGATGTGTTATTCTCCATAGTTTATGGAGGGTTTTTTGTTAGTTTTTCCCCCCCTTCAAATAACATGTTGAAGATTTTATCCAAATTTAGTTGAGAATCAGTTGAGAATATTTCCCAATTTTTTTTTTAATCAGTTTACAAGTCTTGATGTAAATATTTAAGCAGTATTCTGCAGGAGTATCAAGAGGGAGACAAATGAATGAGGTGAGCTGCAGCTGCAGGATGTTCTTGATGTTACGACTCCATCGTGAAGAGAAAGCAACCCGAGCAAATTTCACAGCTGCAAACTGGATTAAGTGCAAACTTTGTCTCAGTAAGTCTTCACCTAAAGGCTTAAGCTCCAGGTCTGCAACCCTCCTGATTAAAAGACTCGTTGTTTTTCCACTTCTTACCAAAGAAAACTGTTTTCAACCTCAAAACCTCTAATTTAAAAAACAGATCAAACTGCTTTTATATATTCTGTAAACTTTAGGTCTAAAACATGCAGGTTATTCTGTCTACATTAAGTGAAGTTTTAGTTGACTGAGGATACTGAAGTATTAAACACACTCATGCACAGGGAGAACATATAAACTCTATCGAGGAAAAACAAAACCTAGCCCAGATTCAATGTGGTGACCTTCTCACTATGAGGCGATGGTGTTTCCCACTTCCCAGTGAGTTCGGTGGTGAGATGGTGAACGTACAACTCTTGCTGGTGGTTTAATACGATGTGATTAGATCGGTACTGAGTTTAATCAGTTGTGACATTTTAATCTAGTTTTGTGAAAGTCACCACGAGCCACTGCAGAGAGGTCGAAGAGCTGCAGGTTCTGGCTTTAGGTTAAAGTTAATAATGTACCGCAGGGTTGCTGTTTAACTAAACGATCACATGATCCAATCAAAGTTCTTCGTTTTAAACACATTTCAAAATTGTTCCGTTTCTGTCGTGACCTGAGGCTTTCCACTGTAAAATGTGCTTCTGAGTGAGAGTCAGTCTGTGTGCTGGAGGTAAACTGCTGTGGGTGGGACCAAACAGTGCAACAAACAGGTTTGACCAGGAGGAGCGACGCCCGTATGAAGTTTGTGACAGAAAGAAAAGGGTTAGGTGTGGTGGAGCCCTCCAGCTTCATGGCTGCAGGGCTCCGTTGGCTTGTTAACGGCATAATTTAGAAGCCAGGTGACCACTGAAGGCAAATTGAGGGACTTCATGACCCATACTTACCAGATTGTTCAGTGCCTACTCTTGGATTAGTCGTTTTTTTCCAGATTCATCGTTTATCACTTCTGTTTCTCTTAAGAAAGCGCTTAAGTTATGTGTTTTTGCACGCCAGACAGTTCCCACCAGACATTCTGCTGCAATCCACACGAGCTGTCACATCAGAGCATGGGCAGCAACTCTGACGTTTCCCAATCTCACCGTCACTTTTTCAAGTCGTCTTCCACCTTTGAAAAATGTCTGTGAAAGCGTCTTGGTGTGAGATTTAATTGAATTACGATAAAAACCCAGCACACGGATCTGAAACTTGACCCGATGGGTGAGAAGCATATGTATTCAGAGCAGAGGGAAGTCTCAGTCTGAGAGGAAGTGGGTTCACTCTTTGGCCTCAGAAGAGAAGATTTTGGAGGTTGGTGGGTAGAGGCTGGGGTCTGCTAAAAACTTAGAGCATAGGCACACCTCGATCTTCATACCTCGAGCCACCTGGCTCAGTTTCTCGGGTGAAAGTCACAAAATTTACTTCACATTTGAGCTGTCAGCTCCTGTCTGACAGATTTCAGAGGATCCGTGTTTATGCGTAGCCTCACGAGGCAAAACTAACAAATATCCTGAGGCACTTAAATTAAGAAAAAGCGTGCTATTAGTGATTTGGTATGATTGTGATGTGTTTTGCCAGCGACTGTATCCATGAAATCACATTTTTGTAGCTGTTTACATTGTGTGAGCACATGCATATGAAAGTGCCTGATCGACACGCAATCATATCTTTGTAATTACAGAGAAGTGCATAATTATAACCTAATTATTCAGCTCTGTAATGAGAAGCTTCACTTTTTGTGTTTGTACTGCATCATAAAGTAACGTTCACATTGCTTCTCATCAAAGTTTGAAAACTGCAAAAAAGATGTATTGTTTCTTGCTGTGTATCATCAAAACGACTTATAGACAGAAGAGGAGTAGTCCAGACTTGAGTAACTCTTCAGTTCCGCGTGTTCAGCCTTCTGTCGACAGCACAGAGCATCGAGTCACTCGAGCTTTGTCTCGTCAAGTATCTATAATAAGCTAAAGAAAAAGAACAGCACACGATTAGGAGCAAATTAGGAGCTGATACAGCAACAAGACAGTCGCATTGTGCAGAAATATGAAGGGAAATATCGCACAAAGAGGATTTAATTAGGAATTTTAAATGGAAAATTACTGGTGTGTTGTTTAGTCGGTCGGATCATTTGGCACGCGTTGGCATACCAACAGGTTTTAATACAGAGGCTCACGTGGGAGCGGCTCAACCCTCCCAGACAAGCAGAAAACAACACTGAAAGAACACAGCGGGTGCCAAACTACCAGGTTTTATTTCTATAAGGTTTTTCATGCAAGTTAGCGCAGTACTTTATGAGATACCTCATGGGTGACTGACAAGACAATGATAAGAGGGAAGATTAACAACATTTATGAGTAGAATTTAATTATAGGTAGGGATGTACAATAACAGTTTTTTTCGCATAGTTTATTTACATATAGTTAATTGGATTCATGATGAAATTGCCGGGGACTAATGAGGTTAGTTATGTCAAAATGTTCTATGTGGAGTTTTCAGTGGAACATGGGTTGTTTTTTTATTTGGCCTCTCTGGAGAATGAATTGCCCAAACATTTCACTCCATGATGACATGACGGCACACAATTTTCTCTATTTCCTTCCCAAACGGTGTGCGAAGGTTTGGTGTCTGTGAAGGCCGTTTGAAAAACAAAACAAAAACAAACTCAGGCATGCTTTGCAGTTTAAATCGGCCGAAGGGTCCAAAGTGTGCCATTAAAATACACCCCCACCAGCAAATCAGCAGAAGCTGCCTAAACCATTGAAACCAGGTGGGATGTTTACATATTTACATGTTATTGGACCCAGAGCATCTGAATGTAGCAGTAATGAGGACCAATGTCATTTTGAACTGGCCATGCTCCACTGATCTCTCATGTCTCTGGCAAAAGACATCTTCCTTCAGAAAACTGCTGCTCTTTAAATACTTTCCCTTTTTAGGATTTTCTTGGTAACCGCAGAGATTGTTGGCTATGAAAACCCACAGTAGATCTGATCTCAGCTCGGTATTGATGATGAAAATATTATTTATTATGGAAACAAAGAGAATATTGCACAGTAAGTTAAAAAAAAAACTAATACAAAAAAGTTAATCAACCTTTAAATAGGTTTTAGTTTTCTCTTGAAAGGTTTCACCAGTACCTGTTTCCCTCAGATCTTTGAACTGTTCGAAGTGCTTGTAGCTTGAAAACCTAAATGTTTTCTCACAAAATATTAAAATAGTCATAATCACCTTTATGTGCATCACACTTTTTGAAACACAGTTCCCCAGTGCTTTCCAGTCGTAAAATCAAAAAAACAAAATCTAATTTAAAACGATAGGATAAGTTATCACTCGAAGTGGAAACACTCAGTCACAGCTACATGTAATTTGGAGTCACCAATAATCCAAACTCATGTTTTTCAACTATGACTTGATATTGGAGTACCCAGAGACCAACGGTCACGGAGGGAAAATATGCAAACTCTGCACAGAAAAGCCCTCAATATGAGCTAAGACCCACTACACTACCATGTGGCCTAATTCGGTAGCCATAAACCCTGAATAAATCCAAACAATCCAGTCATAAGATGATTAAACTCGTTCAAGTCGAATCAACAGAAATCTGCTGAGGACCTCAGGCCACATTTTGTTCACATGGAATCAAACGTTCAGGAACACACTCCTTGTATTTTAGTCCTGAGCGTGCAAACAACCAGCAGTTTTGCGGGACAGAAGTTGAGTGGGTCACACTGACTCGTACAGTTTGTGTCTGCTAAAAACGTATGGCATTCACATACCTTGATGTTGGACTGGCGAGCCGCCTGGCTCAGTTTCCGGGGGGGGGAAAGTCACAAAATGTACTTCACATTTCAGCTGTCAGCTCATATGTGACAGATTTCAGAAGAGCCATGTTAATGTGCCACCTCAATATTATCACTCTGCATTTTAAAAGGAAAAAAGGGAGAAAAAAAAGGGGGCACGGTATTAGTGATCTGTTATGATTGTAATGTGTTTTGGCACCGACTGTATCCATGAAATCAGCTTAATCTGGACGCTTGCCTTTGGATGGCAGTGTGTTGATAGAGCGCCAAAGCTGGCAGCGTCTTGTTAATGTATCCCAGCGCTGTGTCTTTGCACAATTGGGAGCAGCTGGGCTCACATATTTCAGCCTCTTTACTCCCTACTGGTCGGATGTGTTAGCGTCCGTTGCTGAACTTGAGAGCAGCCTGGATATTGGCCTGTACCGCACAAACTTTTAAAGTACAAGATGTTCTTACTTGTTCTGTAATCTGCTGCCTTTGTCCAAACCGTATGGAAGCATGTAATCTGAAATAAATATGGCATTACGGTTTTTTTTCTTTCTTTTTTTGAAGTGCGGTAGACCAGGAGGATAGAGGTTTAGGATGTGCTCATCTTTTGACCTGCACTGGCTGCTTGTGTCTTTTTTTTAGCAATCCAAGTCAAGATTATGTTTTCTCAGCTCGGTTTAGCGCATGAAATGTGAACTGATTATTTCAATTGGATGTGCACAATCAAATTTATAGAGAATCTTATTATTATTTTTTAATCTCATGTGTCGGTGTGATTTCTGCCTCTTTCCAGGAGATGACTTTTCCATCATACAGCAGGAAATCTTCATGGTGAAGGAATGCATGCACCACAATATTGTGGCCTACTTTGGGAGCTACCTCTGGTAAGACCCGACTCCAAAATACTCGTGCATTGTCATTTTGATATCAGTGTTTTCTCGTTTCACACACACACACACAGTCGGGGCCAGGCCATAACATCTGTGGAATTCATATGTAACTGACAGAAGGATTTTAGCAAGCCGCTGCCTGAAACTCACATGATGCATTTAATTACTTGGGTCACACCGGCGTGCGAAAGTATGAGTCAAAGCTCCTGAACAGGGCTGACTGGTGCTGACGCGGCCCCTCAGTGCCAGGATGTTTTAATGGAGCCTGTATTTTGTGGCTGACATCTTAGAGGAAGTAAGTCCGGTCCGCCCACAACTGCCTCAGACTTCCAGCAGGTTTAACTGGAATATGAGCCTCTGAACTGTTTTATACGGCTGTTGGTTTGGAGGGATGTTATGTCTCATCGCAGCGGGAATGGCTCATATGGTCCCACCACACAAAGCTCAGCTGGTTACAGTAAAATGTTAATGAGCAACCGGCCATGTATTAATTTACACACAACTACAATAATAGATTGAGGAGACTCACCATTTGTGTGAAAATGAATCTTTATTTTCAACCATATCTCAAATTAAACAGGTTTCCGTCACTAGATGGAAGGTATTATTAATAATTTACTTGTTTAATGCCTAATAGCACTGAACAGTTTCCTTCTTGTGGCTCTCAACTTGTTTCTTTTGGCTAATTTGACCTTTACCCAGAGGGCTGCCATTTTTGTTCTCACTTCTCTTGTATCAGATGCTCCAAACACACAGTTACAAAACCACAAACTGAACGGTTTCTCACCTTTCTGTGTACTTTGTGGCTGTGCAGAGAGCGAGAATGAAACTGGAGTTTTTTCAGTTTCTTATATATATATATATATATATAAAACTCCTATTGACTGTTTGAAGCCAGTTTCATTCTCGCTCTCTGCAGAATAAATATATATTATATTTTTTTATTTTTTTATGAATTATTCCAGAAAATAGAATCTGTGATCAGTGAAAGTGTTTGATTATTTTATAATTTGTAACACACACACACACACACACACACACACACACACACACACACACACACACACACACACACACACACACACACACACACACACACACACACACACACACACACACACACACACACACACACACACACACACCTTGACCTTAATATGGACAAGTTATTTAAATATAAAGCTGTCACCTTTAATATGAAAGATTTCCTGATGCAATACAAAATGTTCATCAATCTCAGGTTTGATTTATGACTTCTGGGCCCATAGTCCAAAAATGTGGGACTAATGGTCCAGTTTGTGCGAATGAGAATGTGTGTTACCTTTTGTGTGTTTGCCATGTGATGGATCGGTGAATTGTTTTTGGGGTTTAAACTTATGGTCAGAATAGTTGTATAACGACTCATTAATATGCAAAATTATTTGTCACTTCCTTATTGATTTTGTTTGTATTTTGTTTTTGTTTTTTCCAGTCGAGAGAAACTTTGGATCTGTATGGAGTACTGTGGTGGAGGATCACTGCAGGACATCTATCACGGTGCGTCTTCATCCTTCTTTCAAAACAAATGAGTAGCTTATGAAATGCTTTCTGTTGCAAGGTCCATTTTGAAATTCTTCTGCGTTCCATAACATGTAAACAACCGATTGATATTGTCTCGTTATAGTGACCGGACCACTATCAGAGCTACAGATAGCATACGTGTCCAGAGAGACCTTACAGGCAAGTAAATGTTCTTTTGAGCAAATTTCACAGAAACATTTTTTTTAGTCTGATCTTAACAGTGAATACTTTATTCTTTCACAGGGTTTGGGATATCTGCACACCAAGGCCAAGATGCACCGTGACATTAAGGTATCGTCTTTTAGACTTCAATTGCCCACTGATTTCATGCCCACTTCATCGTAGCACACACACGTTTTCATGCAATACAAACTCAAGCTCAAATCTTAAGGGGAGCATATTTTGCGCAGTGTAATCGTCCGATATGCTACTCCCCAGTTCAATCTACTGGTATTGAGGCAATTCAGCTCCTGTCTCTTTAAGTGCCTAGACAATGTAGCTGCTCAGTGGGAGGCAAGGAGGAAGACCTGAAGACCTGGGAGGAGACTGATGGATGTAGTGAAGGAGGACGTAGAGGTGTTTGGTGTAACAGTAGAGTCGGGGACAGGGTGAGATGGAGGCAGATGAAGGGCACAGCTGAAAGACAAAGAAGATGACGAAAAGCCAATGTTTCATTTGATCTCAGCTTTTACAGAAACATTGCTACTTTAAATGCATTTGTTGGCTTTGAGGTCAGATTTCACTCTGATGTGCAGCTCAACTGAGGTGTGAGGTGAAGTCATGAGAGCTGAGGATGTGCTCACTTGGAAGCACGTGACTGACGGTGCAGCTTAGTTCAGTTTCAAGGCCGAGCCCATGTCGATGGTGTTTGATGCACACGCAAAAAAAGGCTGTAGCTTCACTCTCATGTGTTATCACAGAGGTCAGGGCTGGACTTATTATCTTTTCTCAGCCCTACGCAGCAAGCACTTCCTGTTTCCTCTGCTCTCACCGCAGGATGCCACCAGAGAGACTGTCAGTCACAGCCAACAGAAACACTCAGTGGAGCTGTTGAATACACTTCAACACTGATTCAGCTTACTGGAAGTCAAATCAGTAACTGGCCATTTGTTAAGGCATTAATCAGAATATTATTTTACCCAAACATATTCGCACATAAACGACTTTGTTACAAACTAGTTTGGAAACACGTGTGCTCATTGCACTTGTGATGCTAAATTAGTGTTGTCTGTTGGAACGCATCTTAAGCCAAACAAATATTTCTGTGTTTCATTAACAGGGAGCAAACATACTGCTAACTGACAACGGGGACGTGAAGTTAGGTAAGTTTCCTTTGAGCCTCTTAACTCTTCGCTAGGTTTCAGTCGGTTGTGTGTTACGTAATCTGAAAAGCCCTGTCAAACCTCGTTACAGCTGACTTTGGCGTTGCGGCCAAAATCACCGCCACCATTGCCAAAAGAAAGTCCTTCATTGGAACACCGTATTGGTGAGTGTCACCCTCCTTCAACTGGTCTTTGGCCCCTGACAGGTTTTGTTAGCCGTGTTTAAAGAAGCTGTGATTAAAGACTTCGAGCCATGTACCAAAAATATATTCAGTCTACTTTCTGTTGCACCGATTTCTTTCATTGTGATCACACACCTGACCGACACATGCTCAGTTTTCTTACAGAGTCCCACCTGACCATACTTGGCAGCTTCTACATTTCTTTCCCTATGAATCCCTGGAGCTTCTCGCTTTAGAGTTAGGTGGAAGCAAATCTTGTGAGGTTGTAGTTGTGATGAGTTCCCAGTATCTCTGGGTCTATTAAGCTTGAGTGTGGTTAGCGATGCTAGGAAAAGCAGCAGCTGTCTTTCCATGCAGGTTCATTTTTACGTTCTTCAGTAACTGTGGCATGCCGTTGTGTTTTGTTTTGTTTTTCCTGACAAAGCCTTCACGCTGCCTTGTTTTTATTTTGTTAGTGCTCTGTAGCCCCCGCTAGAGGTGTGTAGCTGCATGACAGTTCAGCTGCTTCATAGTGAACATTGATTGTTTTAACTGACGAAAATTTGTGCTGCAGACGAGCACGCTGGCGGATGTTTAATGTCCTGTGACAAGTCTCACGCATCCCCAGTTCACACTGACATAGGTGTTGCTGGTGTGGTATTCGTAGTGTTAGTGGCAATGATGAAATACACGCCTACTTTGCTTTAACCTTTTCAATATTCTGCATTCTGCTTATTTGTGCAGCTTATCGATGGTTTCAACTTGAAGAAATTTTTTTTTTGCATTTTCACACTAAGTTCAAATCTATGGCCAATATCTGGTTGATATGATAATAAGAACATTTGACAGAACTATGATGAGAAATGTATTTCATTTAGACATTTTTTTTATAATTGTCTAATAGTGAATGAGATTTCTGTCTTTTCCTATTTTCAAACAATTTTCTCATAAAGTAAATTGTAAATGATAAGTCTTCCAAAAGTAAAACAGTTGACGTTTTTTATGTCCTTTGAAGCCTTTAAGTAAGACAGAGAACCTCTATTTTGTCAATGGTTTCCAAGTTGTAAACACACAAAGATGGAGAGGTTTTACTGCAGCCACATCCTTTAAACCTTTTATTCTGCACGGCTTTGTTTAGGATGGCTCCTGAAGTAGCAGCGGTGGAGAAGAACGGCGGTTACAACCAGCTGTGTGACATCTGGGCCGTTGGCATCACGTCCATCGAGCTGGCCGAGCTGCAGCCCCCGATGTTTGACCTGCATCCAATGAGGTCTGTTTCTTTTCAAGAATCATCTCACACAGCTCCTGCACAGGGTTCCTGATGTTTTCATGTGTCCTTGAGTGTTTCATTTAATCTGCCAAGTAATTGAAAAATTTTATTTATTTATTTGTTTTTTTTGCAAAATATGTCAAGGACTTAATTAGAGCGAAGCTTCCAAAATATTTTCAACAATAATTCAGTGACTCCCAAAACCAAACAACATCGCTACTTTTATGAACGTCTAATAAAGAACACAGCAAACCATGAATTTACAATTCTATGAAATATATTTATTAGAACCATTGAGTGGAGTTTAGAGAACTGTGAACTAAACAGTTTAGACAAATCACAATAAAAACGGCCTGATCCTGCATTAATTTTAAACTTTAGTTACCCAGCAGCTCCACCCCACATACAACCCACTGAGGCTTCTCTTTTTTCATTTTTTAACAGATTTGGTGAAGTTTTCTGAAAACGCCCTTGTATTATTGTCAAGTTAATATTGCAGACAGCAGTAGACACAGGCATAACAAAACAGTCGCTCTCCAGCACGTGAACCATGACTGCACGCGCTGGTGAACTGACGCGTCACCACTATTATGACGAGGAGAAGAGACGGAGGAGAAAGGGGTCGGGGATTGGATCGTCTTGTGGGGCGGTTTTGCCCCATGGTCCTCATGTTTGACACCCCTGAATTAGAGCATGTTCTTGGATATTTTATTCAACCAGATGCACTTTCAGCCTGTTTAATACTTTCTTCTTTGTCTCCTGTAGGGCCCTGTTTCTGATGTCAAAGAGTAGCTTCCAGCCTCCCAAACTAAAAGACAAAAACAAATGGTGAGTGTCTCCGAATAATACTTGTATATGGGGGTTTTGATGTGATGGTTTATACTTTGGTTTTCACTGAGATAATCCTTGTATCAAAACAACCTTATCTGCTCCCTCAGGTCCGCTGCCTTCCATAACTTTGTCAAAGTATCTCTAACAAAGAACCCCAAGAAGCGGCCCACGGCCGAAAAACTCCTCTCGGTAATAAATCTTTTGTTTTCAATATGTGGGGGATGAGTTCATGTCTGAAGATAATAGCTGAGTCTTGTTATTTTTTTTGTGTGCATGCGTGAGTGTTCTTCTGTTAGTATTATGATTATCATCAAATATATTTATGGCTCACTTTTCTAAACATTGTGATGACAAGTGCATATGAAAAAAGAACTAATTAATTGTATTTGACTTCAATTTTCCCACAATTTAATTAAAACTGTGAAAGTTATTTTAGTTTTAACTGCCACATTTCAAATCTTTGGTTCTTCATTATAGTTTAGTTATATATTAGTCATAAAATCAACATGTATTACCTCAAAATATTTAAATATTTCATGAGGTCAGATGGTCTTTCTTTGTTTTTCTCGTTTTTTTTTCAACTTGAGGCTAAAAACAAACTTGAACATGGCCCCCTAACTAATAAAAACCTATAGAATGTGCATTGCATATGTCCAAATGCTTTTCATAAGACAAATAATCACAACATCACTTCCTTTGTGATCACCAAGCATCTAAATAGTTTAAACGGATGAATTTCAACAGTTTTGAATTTTTAAAGCTGGAAATTATATAATGCAGAGAAAGTCTCAGGTCACTGAGAATAGAGTCAAAGTTCACTCCTTATTTTTAGTTACCAGGCGTCTGTCTGTGCGTCTGCTGTATCTTAAAACTTGCACTTCGTCTGTCATCACCACACGTCGATGCACCAGCCTTGTGGAGCCTGAAAATGATTGCAGACACTTTCAATTTACTGCGTTAAAATAAAAGTCTCTTCTTTAAATATTTCATGTGCTATACTTAAGAGCAGAGATGCCAGACAGCGGATAGTGACGTTCTTAAATTATGGCTTCTTTAAAACTACGTTTGTTGCTTTCAGCACGTCTTCATGGCCCAATCGGGTTTGACGAGGAGGCTCGCCCTCGACCTCCTCGATAAGATGAACAACCCAGACAACCACCAGCATTATGTTGAAGTGGATGACGACGACCTCGAGGTAACACCTAATTCTGTCTCACATGTGATGTTATCATCAAAAGACATGTCTTTACCTTATTTTCCTTTATATATATTCACCATGCATACTTCTCATAACCATATCTCCCCGACCGTTAATAGCATTTAGAATATTCAAAGACATAAAGTTCCAGAAAGCAGAGAAAAAGTGCTTTGTGCAGATATACTACTCATTTAAAGCCGCAACTATTATTCCAGAGGTCAGACCTCTGCAGCTGCACATACACTTTTATGGGATGCAGAATAAGGTCATGCTTATAAATGCAGAATTTTACCCGAAAGGGAGGTCAATGTAAAAATTATTTTACTTTGACAATTATTTGGCACAGATCGAGAGATAAACAGTTATCCCACAGACCGTATAGATGGGAGCTCAGGAAAGGCATTGTTTTAATTTTTTTAACAATCTTACGACTAAATTGACTGGATTTCTTTAAGTTTCAATTGATGTAGACTTGTCAAGTTCTTTTGCGCTCCTTTCGAAAGTTCACTTCAATTTCCTGTATGTATATTGCTGTGTGTTTTTATGGTTCTGAGAAGCTGAGAACACAAATGTGCGACACACTGTTGAATTCTGTCTGTGATTAAACTGTCATATGCAGGAAGTCCTGTGAGCCACCACTGTGACTAATACATGGTAACAAAGCTCTGTTCCTCTACTTTCTGGTAGATTTTTAATTTTATTTGGTATCATAAACACCTATTATTATTATTGTCTTTAAGGATTTATGTTGGCAGTGAGGGGTTGGCATTGTAAAGATAGGAGTTCAGTAAGAGGAATACAAAAAAACTACAGATACCAGAAAAACACTAACATGCATCAACTGCGTTTTTATGATTGTCATAGTTTAGATGAATGATTAAAAAATTCCCCTTAAACACAGCAATCTCCTGTCAATGACATTAAAGCCTAAACACTGACTGACCTTTTATTTTCAGTGAATAAAAATAAAACAGCAAAGTTCTGTCAGCTCGGCTGCAAAGTATAAATCAGCAAATTGTAAAGCGATTTTATTCCATGTTCCTTTAAAACTTTCCCTTCCCCCCTTCTTCTTGATTCTCTCCATTGACATTATTATTCCAACTGGAATCAACATCACATCTATGTGGCAGCCAAAGAGGTGGTACCAGCGCCTTTTAAGAGACCATTGTGCTTTTCTCCCCCCTGACAGCAGCAGCACTGTCTCGGCCATGATGAGTGAAAAAAACCCACAGAGCTATTGACTGCAAGCGGTGGAGCTTGTGGCAAACAAACAGCCTCTGAGATGCATAATAATGTGATGATAGCAGCCTCCAGTTTAAGAGCTGGTTTAACTTTCAGAAGTTAATGTCATTAACAGTGTTATATCAGTGTCTTTCTGTCTTTGTTTCAGCCCCTCTCTGCAGTCCGACACACCATCCGCTCCACCAACAAACAGGCCCGAGCTGAGAGGACACGCTCAGAGATTGACTGTAAGTGAACAAAAAGTCCAAACCCACTGGCACAAGCCCCCCCCCCTCCTCTGTCGTACATCTGTTCCATCACTGGTCGGCGTGTCCGTCATCCCGGCTGTTCAGGTCAGAAGAGGTTTGATAGCTTGTCTGAGGGTCATCCCCCTAATCCTGCAGCCGCACCGATTGGCACCTTTCCAGACCACAGCATGAGGTAGACCATGTAAAAATAGCTCTGGGATTCACGGAAGGGAAAGTGAACGTAGAAGAGTTTACAATGCTTCTGTGTAGCATGTGTTGTTTTATAACAACTGTCTATTGAGCTCGCTTGTCTGGAGGCTCCCAAAGAAGTAATAGAATCTGATCCAGTGTAGAACTGTGATTTACTTCGCAATCCTCCCAAGTTTTGTTTGTGTTGTTGTAGTCCAGGAGTGTCAAACACAAAGCTCATGGGCCAGAGCTCGCCGACACAACGGTGCAATCTGACCTCACATGAGGTAACCTTGCAACGAGTAAAAATTACGGGCGGAAAAACTCAACTTTTTAATAAAAGTGTGAACAGTTTTTCATTTATCTGCACATAACAATGATAACTGAGGCGAGAGATCAGTAATACAGCCGGTAGCTACCTCATCACTAGTGAAATAGCTTTTTCCATAATGTGAGTGTAAATTTGTGAAAAACATTGTGAAGGTTGTAACAATCCTGTGGTTGATAAATACATGTTTTTACCAACACTAACCTAAAGAGAGCGACACACTGGCCGAGAGTAATTCTGAACTTTCCGCAGATTTGAAAATGCAAAGTGATTTTTTTTTTTTTTTTTTTTACATTTCTTTGTGTTTTGCTGAGAAACTATTGTTGATAAAAGGCTTATTGTTGAGATAGGAATTGTTTTTCTTTAATTTGTTTGGTTTTGTGAGAAAATATTATTCATGTGTGGCCATTGTTTTAACAAAAGGAAACATTTGGAGTTGTTATACATGACACTGTTCTGTTCGAGATGATGTGGGGCTCTGTGTGGACCCTGATTTTATTGAGTTTGACACCCCTGTCCTAGATGGTGCTGAATGTGTGGTGTCAAAGGTCTGCAGTTGTTTTGTCATTTATTTTTAGGATGACATAGTAAAGGTTGAGAGTTGCGACGTCTCCCTCAGTGATGGTGCTTCATTGTGTCGTCTGATTGTTTGCACTGTGATCGTCTGTCCCCGCTACACGTCCTGTTTGGTCCTTTTTTAATCAAAATTTCTCACTATTATCTGACCTTCCCTCCTTTGTAAAGCAAACAATGGAACAGACCATGGAGGGCCACTCTCAAGCCCTAGCTTCTCTGAGGCACACAGGGGGGATGCAGGTTAGTGACAGTGTAGTGAGACAGTGTGTGTTTTTCTAATCCACCAGCTCCCTCCCTCAGACCCTCGGGGATGTAGCCAATTAATGTGTAGTATCACAGAAAACTATTTGTGGATATGAGTGGCACTAATAAAGTGAGTTCTCCAGCATCAAGTGGTTTCTTACTGCAGCCAGCTTGATTAAAGGTTCAGTGATTTGGGTGCTGTTACATCTTTGCTTCAGTTAGACTGACTGAAATAACTTACATGTGGATGACTAATCAGACTCTTAACAAATACATTTGACTGTTGTGTCTCACCTGATCTTTTAACTGTTTTGAAAGTCTCACCTTCTCACTGTTACCTATGCTTTGGGTGTGTTCACACTTAGGTTCGGTTAAAAAAACCTTTAATGCATTTGCACTGTTCAAATATATTAAACAGTCTATGACCGTACTAATGTGATGTTGTGGGATGTGAGAGATCATGTAGTTCATGTCAACGTTTTGATTTTGGAACGCATCCCAGACTACAGTTGAAGGCCGAGTACACTCTGGACAGGTCAACAGGGCAAACACAGAGAGACAAAATTCACGCTAGCAATTTAAACTCACCAATTTTGGACTGTGAATTAAACCAGGACGACAACTCAGTGTCTGGAGCTGATCTCGGCTCACTATGGGTGTAGGCAGTGTACACCTTGGATAGATCATCATCCTTTCACAGGAGCAACACAGAACAGTCACACACTTTCTCAACCACAGAAATCATAGTTGCCATTTAACTTCAAATGCATGTTTTTCTGATTGTCTTCTGGAAGTTATGAGAGTTAATCTCCCATAATATAGATCATAAACATATTTAACATGCTGCTTATTTAGGTCCATTAGTCTTACGTTAAAATACAGGGGTGGACACAACGTAAACCAAACCAAAGTATATTTCTTCATGTTTTTGTGCTTTGGTTCAGGCCAGAGAAACTTGCCCCAAGTGTGAACACAGCCTTAAAATCTGCAGCACCTCCCCAGTATCAGCATACCTCAAGCTTAAAAACAGAGTGGGAGAAAAAAAGAAAATCCATAGTGAGAATTCTTGAGTACAAAGTCTCTTTATTAATGGGAAACTGATTACGTGGGAGTATTTTTTGGCAGGTTGGATGATTTCTTTCACCTTCAGGATCCCATCATGTTTATACTGGACACTAAACCGGTCTCTTCCCTCCCATCGGATCAGCCGTTTGACAGAATATGACCTTAAACATAAACGGAGAGAAATCTGTTCCAACATTTATTAGCATCTCCATGTCCCTCATCAATCTCTTCTCCAAAGTGAGCAGACCTGGTTAGTGTCAAGTGTGATCTGTGTTTGTCTTTGGTGACCGCTTCATCTTGGGGCTGCAGACCAAACATTATCACAGCAGCGTCATAAATCTCTGTGGTATTTTGGCAGGTACACCGTAGATCTGCTTTGGGTTCATTCTTACACGTGATCGTTTGCTAAGAATGAACTTGGAGCATGTTTTCCCAAGACTCCTGGTTGGTACTAATACACATGATCCCCTCAAGGCTTTGTGTGCCTTTAAGCGTTGGGCTCTGATGCCCTCTAGTGTCAAAGGTGTGTGCAAGAGTGGGGGAAAAATCCAACCTTTTTTTTTTTTTTTTTTTTAACAATCGACAGTTGACAAGCTCCAGTTTGAACCACCACTTCGGAAGGAAACAGAGGCTCATTCTGAAATGGTAATTATCACCAATCAGTTTCGTCACTACAGTTTCTGTTTGTAAACACATAATTTCACCACGCCTGTGGAAAAAAGTCAAGTATCTCTATGTGTATTAGAAAAATGCAGATGTTTAAAAAGTCAATTTCTGTGCATGTCCGCCCTTTCCACAGGATGTGAGTAAAGATAATGACTTCCCCTCACCCTGGAGTCCCTTCGCAGAAGGAGGAATAACAACCAGGTAATTCATGGAAACTGTTATAATGGAAACTGCTTCTATTTACACTCTCTCTGTCTATTGCTCTTCACCTGGTTTGAATTAAAAAACTCATCTGTCGAGACTGGAGGCTAAAGTTTTGTTGCAAAGAAATTTGAGGATGCTTTCACACCTGCAGTTTTCAGGCCGACCAGCTGAGTTTTGGGAGGCGGTAAGATGTCAACACCAAACTCACTGGTGAGCTGGGCTCCAGTCGCACCCTGGTGCAAGTGTAGTGTGACAGCCACCACACCAGGGTGGGCTCCAACTTCTTTAATTAATCACAAGCTTGACCCTCAACGCTCCTGTAGTACAATGAGATATGTGTGTTCTTATTCCCTAAACATAACCAACAAAGGAAGCCTCTAAATCAAACCTGCCACCAAACACACATTAAACCTTTCCCCTATATTTGGTCTGCTAATTTTAGGAACTGGTTTTCAAACGGCTCCCTCAGTGCACCAGTTACCTTACTTTGACTTGGTTATGGCGATATTTCTCAAGCGATTTTCTTTTTTAAGGCAGCGTAGGACCAAACAAAGCTTTAGAATGAAAGCAGAAAAGAAAATGAGTAAAATAATAAGAGATGAAGAAATAGTATGCTTGAATATTGTGCCTACATCTTGGGTCTTGCTTTACAGACTGACTTTGTTCTTTATACAGACTTCATGTTACATTATGTAAACAATCTAAATGTATAATTCAGATTAGAATGTTTAAAAACAAAAAAAAAAGGTTGAATTTGAGGGGCAAGAAGGGTTAATCCATTATATTTTTTGTTTGTAGTACTGTGTTTTGCAGGGAATTGTGTGTGACGACCAAGGTTTGACTGCACCAACAGCTCAAAAAAACTGGGATGTATATGCTGTGTGTATTAAACACCTCATAGAAAGAGGCCTCAATTTCATTGTGATTTAACACTGCATAAACGCCCCAGAAATCTGGAATATATAGAGGTGCCTTATGCACATAATTATACAGGAAGCAATAGACTTTAGACTTTGCATTATTTATCCCTTGGGATGACTCTGTCAGGTAAATTTAAGTTCCAGCAGTGCAGAAAAGGAAAACATGGTTACAGTTGTATCCATGCAAACCAAATCTACATTTTGGTTTTCACAAAATGTGCCCACTGGCTCTCAGTAACAGGTGTGAAATCACCCTTAGTGCTATTCTGTAGTTTAATATCTGCTCTTGATCATCTGTATAGAAATTCTTGTGAATGTTTCTCTCTGTTGCTCACTTTGACCCGCTCACTCAGTGCATCTAATCTGTGCCTGTGCATGAACTCCCTCTCCCCTGTATGCAGTTTATAAGAAAAAAGTTGCTTCAGCCTTTACGCTCCGCCTCACAACGTGCTTTGTTTGTTTTTGTTGTTTTTTTTTTCTCCCTCTCTCACTTATCTTCGTGCTGTTATGGCTGTTCGTCTCTTGTCTCGTCTTGTCCTCCTGAAGGAGCCTTCTCAAAAGCGTTGAGGATGAATTGTTCCAACGGTAACCCTAACACTGTGTGTGTGCTGTAGTACCCCACACCATCCTCATGCACCTCGCACTCGTTCACATGTCCTGCAATGAGGTTCCTCACCAGTCACCCCCTCTGACATCCCTCCATTCTCCTCGTGTGGCATGTTAACAGCTGCAATGTCATACAGAAGGAAAATCACACTTTACGTTTGAAGAACTTGTGAGCCACTAACAGATGTGTGAAAACCTACAATCGCATCTTGTTGTTGACTTTTCTGTCACATTGATTACTAAAGCAAACATTTAGGTCTGGATGGACAGAGATGTGATGCTTAATATGTGAACAAAAACAGAATGCAAGTGAAGTCAGATATAATTAATTTGAACTATCAATCCATTCATCCATTCATCAATCCATTATACTGGCTTCGGAGCAGATCACTGCTGTTATTAGGTTATCGGCTGATGTGGATGTGCTTCCTGTCCATCCTAGGGGCTGTTACAGAGAGACAGACAACTCACCCTCACACACACTCACCTACAGCCATCAATTATTGTACCCAGAGAACAGTCAGTTCAAACCAGGAATTTATTTGACATATTTGTCTGAATACAGGACAGTTTTGGTTTTTGGGAAGGAGGACTGAAAAGCTCCTGGTGTTATGCCAAGTTCTGCATGCAGGATGGTGATCATTCATAGCAAGGATGACAAACCAGCTAAGGTTCTGTACAGTGTTGTTTAAAAGTTGTTGAAAAGCAAAATACAATCAGCTGGCTAATATAAATTTAGAGATGACTTAATGTCTGTGTCGCCACTGTTGGTCTTCCCATGAGACTGTTGCTCCCTTTACTCAAAGGAGAGATTTTAGGAAAACATTTGCTCCGTCTTCTACCCCCTGGGCCCCGATGAGTCTTATATTTCCCCTCTGATTCCTGTGTTTGTGTCCTGCAGGGGACACATTGCTCATCTTGAAGATGCGTTTGAAGAAGTCGAGCTGTGAGTTATCTTGACAAAATCTGATTTGATCGTGAAAGGAAAAACTATTCACGACTGTAAAATATCATTAACTTAAAAAAATCTTCCACTACAGGTCGACTCTCAAGCCAGGTGTTCCCCCTCCTCTTCCTCCGAAGGTGAAATAACATTTTCATACCCTCTTCGTTTTTCATCTGTGCCTTTGCTGTGCAGAATTTTCAATAAAGGTTTTTTTTGTTTCCTTCTCAGCCACGATTGAACAGCTCATCAGAGGAGCTGGGCCTTAATGACGAGAGGTGTCTGACAGTCCGGAGGTTTCCTAATTCGGAGAACGGCCCGAGCCAGGCGGCTCGCAGACAGAGCACACCCGAGCAGGGCAACAAGGTGGAGCGCTCCTCCCCAGACTATCTCTCAGCCAGCGTCAGCAGCCCCGGCATTTTGTCACACGCCTCCGATCCTGGTGAGCCTCAGCATTTCTTCTCAGCCGCTGTTTATTAAGACTTTCACATTATTCTGTTCTGTAAGTGAGCACATCTTTTACTTTTGCAAGCTCTCAGTAAACCCAAACCCAAAGGTAAGGCACTGATGTTACTGTTTGTGATCTTTGGATTTAGACCAGATAGTTTTGTCTCTACCAAGTCAAATTGGGATGAAGCCTCAAAATATTTAACCTTCTAAACGAGAATAACAGCCTACATCCATCCCCTTTTTTTGTATTGTTTTGCCATATATACCAAAACTTTAGTTTCATATCAGTAATTTTAAATTAATTGGAAAAAAACACCAGTATACAAGAATACAAATTGTTGTGGTCCTTGGAGCCTCTGTGAATGCTAGTACACATGTACAGCTTCTCATTTCTGCTTTCTGGTCTTTTGGGGATTTTCTAGATATCAAAGATCTAGTAGTTGTGGTTATGAAATGTCCATATGCTGAATCCATTCAGCTTTGACAGGAAAGGAGTATGAGGGTTAAAATAAATATCAAAAAGTCAACATTAAGTACTGGCATGGTGGTACAGTACGATCTGACACAAATATTCTTGTTATACTGTTTAAAAAATTCTTCTTTCCAGCCTTAAACTGCAAATGAGAGTTCCCTTTGAAAGATGCAACAATAATGATCAAATAAAATGACACTATTCACTGTAGCCACCACAGAGATGTTGGAGAACTGAGTTTCTGAATCATGTTTGGTGTTTTTTAGTTGAAGTGTGTGTTTGGTTTGTGTGTCTCAGACTTGATCTGACTTTCCTCTGTGACAGATAACGATTCAGACGACAGTGTGAATGGAGGCAGTCCCAAAGCCCCGCCCAACCGGCAGCACCGGAAAGAAAAAAAGGAGTACCCCGTAAGTTTATACATATATCACAAGAGAATCCTTTGAACCATTTTATAACACACAAGATAAGTCCTTCTTCTCATCTTGAGTTTGTTCCCTGGATAAAAATGTCATGCGGTTTTGAGCCTCTATGTGGTGCTTGCATTGTTTCTAGCTGACTCCACACTCAAACCTCAAATATGCCATTTTCCTCTCCCATATCCAAATGCTGACAGTCCAGAAAAGCCTGGAATCCATTCCGGCCTGTCATGTAATGGACTTTGATAGGACACAAAAAAACCAGTCCATGTTGTTTGCTGTTTGGCTCGTTGAAGCGTCCGCTAAGTTTGAAACGATTGTTGTCAATTTGTCTGTCCTGCATTCACAATGGGTTTTCATTTCCTCTGCTCTTCTTCAGAAACCCGCTATCAATGGCCTACCCCCCACCCCCAAAGTACTGGTGAGTGAATCCTCTGCATTGTCTCTCACAGTCTTCACTTCTTCCCTACGAACCTCCCATCATGGACACTGCTATTAAACGCTTGTGTGAGCTGTTGCTGTACATTCTGGAGATATTTGGGGTCTGCAGAGCTTTGTGCTTTGTGGTCCAGCTCTGCTCCAGCTCATTAAAAGTCTGGCTGACATTTTACACTCCACTGGGCCTGAGGCGGCCGCTAAAGAGCCGTGTTGCTTTTCTATGCAGATGGGGGCCTGTTTCTCTAAAGTGTTCGATGGCTGTCCACTGAAGATAAACTGTGCCACGTCATGGATTCATCCAGACACTAAAGGTAGAATTACTTTGTGCAAATACACATAATTTAGAGGTTTTATTGGAGCTAATACTTTCTTTTTCTCTTGTAGATCAATACTTAATCTTTGGGACGGAGGATGGCATCTATACGCTGAATCTTAATGAGCTGCACGAAGCCACAATGGAACAGGTAACTGTCTGTCACTGTCATCGTCATACATAGCCCCTTTTTACATCGCACATGATTTCATAATTTTAACTGCTTTTAGAAAACCTTAGCGCATATCCATTGAGATGCAAAAAACAATTAGGTTGAATATGGTTTCATTTATAGAAACATTTTTTTGTATACAAAAAATTACGTAATGCCCTCTCCATATAGATAAATAGTTCATTTATGTAACAAATGAATGTCTCTCTGTAACCAAAGATACAAATTAAGGCTGATTTTAGTGTATTTACTGGGAAGACATTAACTCAAAATGACAACAATTAAAGACATGGTCGGCAACCTTTTTCATGGATCATACATTTATAATGCAGTATTTGGATTACTTCTTAACACTTTAACTGTGGGAATATAAGAAAACAATTTTTTTTAAACTGCCTATAAAGACATGCATGTGCTTGAAAATCGCCCAACTGTTATGGTTGGTACAGTTTACACGCAGCATACTGTGTTTTGTTCTTCAGCCATTGTACTACATGCATGAGCTCATTGTTAAGCATTAGACTGCTTCTCAAACAACTCAAGAAGTCACAACTTTACCTCAGTCTAGATACAAAATCAACTGATTCGCAGAGGATGTCACTGAAAGCAGTTTCGTAAATAAAGCCAATAAAACAATTGGAAAATCCTTTGAAAAAAGTAATTTGTGTCTTTTTTACCAATCAATTTTCTTTCTTTAAATTCCCTGTCCAGCTTTTTCCCAGGAAGTGTACGTGGCTGTATGTTATCAACAACAACCTGATGTCTCTATCAGGTAAGTGATGGACCTCTCAGCCTCCTGTTTCAGCGCCTACTGTCATAACCTGCTGCTTCTTTGTCCTGTGTTATCTGGCTGCACCTGAAGGCCACACAGTCACTCCATATCTGCAGCCCTAAAATAGATATCTCTTCTGTTTGCCATCAGAGAGCCTCTTTAAGAGCTCAGTGATTCACGACTGACACATCTGGCTTTTACAGCCCGTTTTACTGCAGAAGAACCGTTGATGTATTGATCTTTGGAGGTTACGATGTTTACTGTGTCGTCTGTGGTCAGAAAACTCAAATCATCCATCATTTGAAACCCAACTGTCTTCATTTGGCTGTTCTGAGAGTCCTATCCTTTTCTCGCTTTAACAGTTGAGGATGGGATTACAAAGCGAGAGGTCTACTTTCGGTTTTACCTTCAGCAGTTTGCTCCTTGATATACCTAACCCCTGTTCTCTTCTCCTCTTCCCTTGGACACTGTCCATCCTCCTCTCGCCTGGCTTGATTTGATATTCTACTAACTGGCTTCATCAGAAGGTAATCATGCTTCACATCATCATCATACCTCTGTTTTTATCGCTTTTCACATCTAACCTTTCCAATTGTGGGAGAGAGAAAAACGCTTCACGTGGTCCAGAATATGAAGAAATTTTCAAATATTGGTTGAATTATAATTTGGCTCGACATTCATGAGAGGAGTGCGCTTTAATTTGTTGACTAACGTGTACTTCCTGTTTAATTCACGAAGTGGATGATTGAACGTCCTGTTTTTTTTGGTTTAGGGAAAACCTTCCAGCTGTACTCTCATAACCTCATCGGGCTGTTTGAGCAGCTGAAGAAACCCGGCCTCGCTGCTCAGTTCCAGACGCATCGCTTCCCAGACAAAATTCTGCCAAGGTCAGATCAACACATCTCTAAATCCAGATATACAAACCAAAGGATTTAACATGGTTTCATTGCTTGGTAGAGTTTGTGAAACAGGCCTAGATGGAGAAATGTGTATTTGGCCCATACGTGGTTACTAAGACAACTCCTTAAAAACTTCTGCTTTGCAACTCCTCACATCTCTGTGTCCGTTTGAATTCAATTTAATTTATTTGGATTTTTCCACATGTACACATATAAAATAAAAACATACAATAGCTCCAGTACTCTCTGACATTCAATAAAACTTTTTAGAAAATGGATGAATATGCAGTGTAAAATGTAAACATTTAATGGAAGGAGCAATAGACCTACAAGGCTCTGATCTGTTCAAGTGGGTCAGCTGTTATCTCTTGTGAGATTAATTTTATCATCATTGAAATGATTTATTTCATTGTATTTTTGATGAATGATTGAAATTTGTTTATAAAGTTGATCATAAAATGTACTTTTTTCCCTGAGACAAACGTCATTGTGAATGTGTAACATTTTGTAACTGCACTTTTTGGCATCTCTCACATCTTCCAGTAGTAATGTCTCACCTCAGCCTGTCCAACCCACGCTGTGCAGTCCTTTAGTGGTTGTTCTCCTCTGTCCACCATCCTGACAAATGGCTGCAGTGGTACAGAAAAAAAAAAAAAGAAAAAACAACCACTGGCCAGCTTCCCTCGTTCTGGACGTCATCACTTCTTTATGAGACTATCGTCACAACAGCTTGACTGTGTTTTCTTTCCATAGGAGATTTGCCCTGACGACTAAAATCCCAGACACAAAGGGCTGTCACAAATGCTGCATCGGTGAGTGAATTCTCCCTCCCAGCCACTCAGGCTTATTTACCGACCCTTCAGTCAGAATAGTTTGTGTAAACACATGAAGATCACCCTAAGTTAATTTACTGACAAGCTTTTGTTCTATTGATACAATGTGAATTAGTTTTTTTTAAACTTCTACTACTTTGTTTTTCACCTGACACATATACACACACTGGCAACTCATGTTGATGATTCTCTCTCTGATTTGCCAGTGAGAAACCCGTACACAGGTCACAAATACCTGTGTGGAGCGCTTCAGTCTGGGATTGTCCTGTTGCAGTGGTATGAGCCCATGCAGAGGTTTATGCTCATCAAGGTCAGTTGACTCACTTTCCTCTCACACATCATTTGATCATATAGACGACTTGTAATTATAAAAGTGAAGAAGTTGTGCCACACGGAACTTTGGTCAAACGTAAAGTTTATGTTCAGACTTCACAATGTCAACCTACACTAGATCTGAAGTCATGATCATACAACTTACATCAATATACAAGAATAACATTGTCCTCCATGCACACTGCTGAGATGTCAACTATTGGTCCTGACTTGAATATTTACTTGTTTAAATGAACCCACTTTAGTGACTTTTGTATTGTTGGAGGTTTTTACCTATGACCAACATGATGCATTAATCCAGAGCTTCTCTCTCTCTCTCTCTCTCGCTCTCTCTCTCTCTCGCGCTTCCTCTCCAGCACTTTGACTTCCCTCTCCCCAGCCCGCTGAAAGTGTTTGAGATGTTGGTGGTCCCAGAGCAGGAGTATCCTCTAGTGTGTGTTGCAATCAGCCAAGGCAGTGAGCCAGGTCAGGTGGTCCGCTTCGAGACCATCAACCTCAACTCCTGCTCCTCCTGGTTCACAGAAATAGGAACAAGTGAGTCAAACTTGAGCTGTGCGGTTGGAGTTTTTGATTGTTGCAGTTGAGCTGACATTTTAATTGGTTATTGTCTAAATGAGGATTATTGCCCCCCCGTTGACAAAATTGCACTTTACATAGGAAATGACTATGAAATTATATTTGGATTCATGTTGATATATATTAAATCATGTACAGATGATACTACATGGAACAACAGTGTCGTTAGTGTTGCCCTTCCTTCCTGCAGGTAACCAGCAGGTGGATGCAATCCATGTCACCCAGCTGGAGCGAGACACAGTGCTGGTGTGTTTGGACCGTAAGTTTAGTCGTAAACCATCTTTTCCCATGTTCAGATAAAACCTTTACCGGCACTTTGAACATGTTTCTCAAATGTCTCCCTCAGAAAATCTGAAGATTGTTAATCTCCAGGGCAGACTGAAATCCAACAAGAAGCTGGCCTCTGAGCTCAGCTTTGACTTCTGCATCGCATCCGTTGGTGAGCTTTCCAGCACTTCTGCAGTACATGCTGCTCTGTGTTTTCGCAGTTAGATCTCAGCTAAACAGGATGACAGGAAACATGTTACTTAATCCAGCAATGATTCATAAGTGACTCACAAAGTACTTCTTTCAGACTGAAGTTAATGGTGCTGACTTATGACTTTTAGTTCATCTTAATTTAGCTCTAGATTGTGTCGATTTCCTTGAGCAGTGTTTATAAATGACTTTGTGCAGTAACACCAGCACTTTTTCTTCACAGTGTGCCTTCAGGACAGCGTCCTGGCCTTCTGGAAACATGGCATGCAGGGAAAGAGCTTCAAGTCGAATGAGGTAATTTATTCCTTAACATTAAAGACCGAATCACCATGTCACAGAGCCATTCATTTTGAAAAAAAAAAAGTTTTTCTGCCTTTGTTACACATATTTTCAAGTCCATAATCCATCCTGCTTCATCCAGTTCATGGCTGCCAGGTCAGGTCCATAAACACACATTTTCAAAAACTCCTTTCAGAGTAGATATTTAAAAAAAGAAAAAAAGATTTACTGTTAATGGCAAAAGGCCGGGTACAGCTGGGTCAGGTCACTGTAACCCACTACATTATAGAGACACAACCACAGGGTGTGAGTTGTGATGAAAGCAGAAGGGGGGCATTTGATGACGTCAGACGGAGGTAATACGGAGGCTTTTCTTATACTTTATAAGACATTTATTTGACTTGACTAGTCTATTAGTGAAGAAGCTTTAAAGTAGTTTAGCAGATGAGAGGAAATGCAGACCAGAGGGGTTCATATCCCTCCCACTTACCCTAGCAAATCCACTGAATTACAGTCCGCAGTTAATGTAACAAGCATATCTTTGGATGGTGAGAAGGCGCTGGAGTAACTGAGAAAACCCACACAGGCACAGGGAGAACATCCAAGTCCCAAATCAAACTGCTTCTTTTTGCTGTGAGGCAGCAGTCCTTTCCACTACAACACATCTACATAATAACAAGGCTGCTGGTCTGTGGTGATGTTTTGTCCAGGTTGGAACAGCCTAAAAATTTTAAAAAAGTGTTTGATCAGGTTGACAATGTGTGAATTACTGTTTGTGAATTGTTAACATTTAAATACACATTTGAGTAGTTTGTACATGTACGTGGTAATTGTTTGGCTTCTCCGTTCTGAAACGTACTGCAAACTAAATTTGTATCAAAATTTCCGAGTCAGTTTTCCTTGGCTCCTAAGTGACCCGCTGAAGTGGAAACCGCGAATGTGTTTTGTGTCGCCTCCCTGAATGCACACACGTTTACGGCGCACGTTTGCGGCACACATGAACAAACACCTCTGTGTCTTGTCAACAAAGCCCCTCAGTCCTGTGCGTTTACGTGTGTGTGGCTACACGCTGTCGGTGATCTCAGGAGATTAGCCCTCAGGTGGAGCCAGACAAAGTGTCTTTGTGTCGGGCCGAGGTAATGAATTTGTCCACCTTTCACGGAGGGATTCCATGCTAACCCGATCACGAGTCGCGCACAGCGACACAATAAAAGTTCAAGAGATCGCCGGGAGGTGAAGCATTCTGTTTTAATGAAAAGTGATATGGCGATAGGGGCCGCCCTTTTGAAAGCGGGCCGTGTCAGACGTGGCCCCGCGGCACTCGGATGAAACTGAAGGTCTGTTTGCAGAGTCTGTGCCCAGCCCAGCTTGACAGTTCTACCATAGCAAGGATTTTTGAAATGTCAGCGGCCATGCAAAATTCATGCTCAATCATAAACGAAACCCGTCACACAACAGGGATCAGCACTAAATAATTCAGCCTTTGTCTCGTTATGATTCCCCTCAAAAGCGTAGGCATTCAACGGGGGCGGGCCTGTTGATGCGCCTCGGTGGGTGCTCCTCCGAACACCCGAGACCTTGTTCTCGTTTAGACTTAAACGGATCAGATCTCCCACGGGGCCAAGGACTTACACCTTGCAGGTGTCACCCACCCACTGTCTCACATCTGTCAACAGCAGGTTGTCATGACATGTCAGCCTGGGAGTGTTTTGAGGGCTCCTGGCCTTTTACGCTGCAAAGTGTCAGGCTACACCATGTGAGGAGAGCAGGTTCACTCCTCGATGTGAAGGTACACAGTGACACAAAGTCCCTGGAGACAGTCGGTCAAATAAACAAAACTAAAACAAAAAAAACCACAGGTTTATTTGTTCAGGGATCAACAGATTCAACAGTTTTCCCTTCCCCACAATTAAACCACAGGAGACTAACTTTCTGAGTTAGAAAATGAGTTTATAAAGCCTCAAACATTCATTAGATTCATGCTGATGAAGATTTGTGTTTTGTTAATGACCTGGTAAATTGCTTTGTGTTTTTTTGTTATTAACATCACACATCAGTCGGTATTCAAATGCCAAAATGAACCACCAGATAACAAATACAGCAGCAAAGTTGATTTCATTCCTCTTTAGAAAGTGTTTGATTGATCTCATGTTGAAGCAGAAAGCTGTTGTATCAATTGAGGTTAATGTAAAAATCTGAATCTTTCAGAATCAGACCAACAGTTTGATAGGTGTTTGACGTTCATCCATTCATTTACTTTGTACTGTTCTCTGCATACACAAGCGGTTGCATTACAAAAATCACAGCAACTTGTGACCTGGCATGCAAACTCCAGCGTGTCTGTGTTTACAGTGATCATTATCAAAACATTGCATCTCAATGTGCAACTTTTCTGAAAGAAAAAAGGAATAACCATGTCATTTCCAGCAAGTCATTCTTGGTATTACATGAAGAAATAAAACTTTTCTTTTATTTTTTGTTTTTAGCACAGCTTAATAAAAACTGTGTCTTAAATGCCAATTATTTCTGCATTACATTGTACCCTGAAACTCCAACACACATACAGAGAACCATCTATTAAAACTTGTGTTCCCTCATTTTCAGGTGACCCAGGAGATTTCTGATCCAAGCCGAGTCTTCCGCCTGCTCGGATCTGACAGGTTGGTACATTTCAGCTTCATCAGTGCACACGAGTGATCAGCGCAGGAGGAGTAAACACACAAATCTCAAAGGATTACTTTGAGGAACAGTCCTACTGAAGGGAGAAAAAAAGAAAAAGCTTATGTAAATTTTTCATCTTATCACCACTGTTAAGTTGCGTGATCGCCATGAAAACCTTCCCCTCTCGACCATGACGGTCCTCCCTCAGGTCTCAGTGTTTTGCCATTACCTGGAAACCGCCAAACAACCCACTGGGTTTTGAGCTCTCAGCTCTCACTGCGCTTCTCTTTTTCTCCACCTGCAGCCATGTTTTCCTCCTCTCACTGATTTTTCATGTGTGTCTGGTTTTGGATTCCAATTTTTGTTTTCTCATGCTGCCATTGCGAACACTTCAGACATGCTTCTTTAGAAAGGGCGAGCTTTCACAAATTAGTCACAAACCTGTGTGAGAAAATTAAGTTTGTTTAATGGCGTATCCACAAAATTTAACAAAACAATACTATGTACCATCTTACTTTAGCTTCTGGCTCCCCTTTCAAATAAGATGATGAAAAGCCCCAATAATACTTTCTCTAAATCCGATACTTGTGATTACTTTTGAATTTTCTTTTGTGAGTTAATAACATGAAATACTTGATTAGTCTTCCAAGTTAATGGTAAAAGATTATTTCCATGGTATAAGCCAGTGTCTTCAAACATCGGGGATTCTTTTGGGAGAGCACCAGGGCTTCAGCCTTCACCATCTCTGCAGTTTGCTAAGATTAGATTCACACATGTCAAAAAAAAACAAAACTGTTCAAGAATCTAAACAGCAATTCCTACTTTTGTCACATTTGAGAGAATGAGTGGTCCTCCTTTAGGCTTCACTGTAATGATTTTATAAATCAGAGCCTTTTACTACAAGGGGACTCAGATTACAGTATTGTTAGAAAATACTGAGGAAAATGCAACGATCACATTCAATCACATTGAACAATTTAACTGTTCGTAGTGAATGGTTAGTAGGCGTCCACTTGATTCACAAAAACTCACAACAAACTGGAGGATATTCTCACACAGAGCATGCTCAGTGATGGTTGATCTTCCCGTGGTGCCGCCGGCTGGGCGATGACTCCTGATGGTAGCCGTCCTGCCTGTGGCACCAGAGCGAGGCCGATCTCTGCTGCTGCCCAGCTACCCCCCACCCCAACCCCCCTTCTCCATGTTTTATTCACCGCCGCCCAGGCACTGCCAGCCTGGTTTGAGTGTCTCTCTGCACCTCTGTAATTTCATCTGATGGAACGGACAGTATAGACTGTAGCTTCCCGGCTCACCTGTCACCGCCACGAGACGGTAGGACGGCATCCGAAGATGCTCCCGCTGCCGTCCTGATCCGACCGTCGCATGACGTGACATTTAACATGCACGACTCTGATACCATCAACACGGCGCTGCGAGCTGTGTCATTATCTGTCAGTGCAGCTCAATTAGTAGAAAGTTTCCCCGTCACTCAGCCTCTCATTAAGCTACATACAACTGAAGTTGAGCAGTCCTTTCTGTATAATTATAACGCAATTGCTATTTGCTATATTGAAGTGGTCGTCTGTCATTCGTACTAACACTCTGCAGACGTGGAAGTAGGAAACTTAAAGGTCATGATCTGGAGCCAATGTAGTGTAAAAAGAGGAGAGAAGCTCAGTTCATTGAACAAAGTCTCACAGCACCGTAAACCTAAAGCAGCCTAACTAAAATAAATAGTCCACGGTGACCTGAGTGACCCATAACTGTTAGGTTTGGAGCCTGATTGAGCTGATCAGGAGAAGAGCCTGACAGCTGACAGCTCGGTCTCTCTCTCTACTTTTAGGAACTCCACACCAGCTGCAGCTCAGCCGCGGTTTTACCCTCCACCTCCGAGTTGCATGGCGCTTTAACTTGATTGGTTTCTCTCTGCAGGGTGGTGGTCCTTGAGAGCCGACCGACCGACAACCCCACGGCTCTGAGCAACCTCTACATCTTAGCAGGTCACGAGAACAGTTACTGAATGGGAGAAAAGTTCATGGGAGGCCTCAGTTCTGGGAGAAAAACTCCAGACTACCACCTGGAGGGGAGACGTTTGGTTCAAAGCTGTTATTGGGAGTGTTTGTTATTGACCGCGGGGGGGGGGGGGGGGGGGAACTCTTCAGGGTGGGTCGATGAGTAGCCTTACACCAGCAGGACGTTTACTGCAGAGCCACTCGCCAAAACAGAGCGAGGCGGAGAAACATAAAAACTCGAATGAACAATGTTACTTAGCATTTCTTCAGTACTGTGGACGGAGTCCCAAACACATTATCTAGAGGTATTATCAACAAAAGTGCCATTAAACTTTACGAGAGTTGTGATTGTATTAGGAAACTGGGAGATTTATGGTGTTATTGTCTGTTGCTCATAATCACCGCCGGTGGCAAACATCAGTAGGCTTGAAAGGGTTTTTTTCACGAGCTCTGTAGTTGAACTAATAATCAGTTTAAACACAAACCTGCTGTCAGCACCGTGGGTTGTTTAAGCAATATTTATTAACCCCATCTTCTGTGGGAGTACGTTGGATTTACCGGCGGAGACGGAGCGGTGGGCGGTGTGAGGATTAACTACCTAGTGAACAGTTCCCGAGCAGCTTTGGGTTATTAAATTTACTGCTATGTAACATAGTCGCATCTCCTGCTCTGCTGCGTTTTTAGGACTCGAATATAATGTACATGTTTTATTTTCTTTACCCTTCTCTTTTATAGACCTTTTACTTCTCATTATTTGCACCATGTAAGCACTTTTGTACATTTTTTTTTTTTTTATTTAAAATTAAATGACAAAATGAGGGACAATGCTAGGTTTTATTAACGTCTCTGCATTCCCTTCGCAAAATGTTAATGTATACAATTTTTGTAATAAAAGAATCTCTTTTAACATGATAACCAGTGTGGGCTGTGGTTTATTTTTGCGCGTTGAGTGGAAGTTGCTGTGGAGTCCCCAGTGGGGGAAGACGGGTGAGTATTCTTATCCATTATTTCACCGTTTAGTCTGCCTTTCCTCAGACTTGAGTAACCTCCACTAATTGGTCTCAGAGCGACGTTTTTCTGTTTGCAGCTTGATGTCATACGTTGAATGGTGTCATGTTGACGTGGCTCTGAGGCTTTGAAAGACAAAGACAAGGCAGGACTGGCTGAAAGGTGAATGAAATCTGTTGAGCATTGAGAAAAACATTAAATATGTGATGATTCTAGGGGGTTTTAAGCCTATGTTTGGTTAGTGATTATGTTTGTTTTTAATTTACGAATCCCTTGTGCATGTTTCCGTCTAAACTAATGATAACTGAAAGGAAAGACAATATGGAGGGGGTAAATTATATTTTTGCATTATTTGTTAGTGTTTGGCCCTTTGAATTTATTTTATGATCAGTCAGTTTGAAAATGTGGATCAGGCCATTACTGTGGAGCATTTTAATAAGTAAAGCATGGGCCAACATTGTTTGAGAAGAAATTATTTAATGAAAAATAGTCAAATGATAAAACAGTTATCACACACATTTATATTACTGAAGTGACTGCTTACGAATTAAAATGATAAAATACACTTATGGTTTTGCACTTACAGTTTAACAGTTTGAGTATAAGGAGCTAGTTCTGCTTTTTATTACATATGAATCAATACTGCAACCCAATAAAAAAATTATAACGTGAGAAAGATTTGGAATTCCAGCATTTTTTGATGTAAAACAAAAAAATGCATTCTCTGACAACTGGGCAAATTCACAAAGAAAATTACTCTTAAGTGCAATTTATTTGTTCTTTTTTGTTGATTTATGTCTCAATAATGTATAGAAGGACAACAAATACAAATGTATAGATTACCTTTAAGGTGAACAGGTTTTTCTGTTTCACCTGGAACTGGTGAAATATGTTACCTTTTTCAGATTTACACCTGCATTACAAGACATTTGATTTAATAATTGACATGTTGAATCTGGAAGGAATATCCTCTAACAACACTTTAGGGTTCAAACGTCACATTTCCACATTGTGAGTGCCCCGTAAAGAGTAAATGAAGAGTCTGTCCCTGAGCTCTCATCTTTTGTTTGTGAATTTCCTGAGTTCGCCTCCCTCGCTCTCTCAGGTGTGAATAACTGCAGGTGCCCTGCTTTCATGCCCCTCTGGAGGTGAAGTCTGCAGTTCCTATGAGCACCAGAGTGGGAAAAGCAGAAACCTGTCAAGCTGCTCAGTGAGAGAGTCTGTGGATGGAAACAGGAAGAGTCGTGACTTTTACCTTCAACATAAAAATAAATGCAAGCGCCTGCTAACACCAACAGGTTGATGAGCCTGTTTATCCACATTTAAACTAATTGAACTCCCAATATTTTGTTAATGTATTATTATAATTCTCATATATTTTTGTGGCTTAAGTGCTGGGGCAAAGTTACAACTCCGATTTTAAAACAATTTTCACATTTTAAAGGATTAGTGGAAAAAGTTTAAGGCTCATTTGAATTCACTTGAGTAT